>NC_056733.1:632343381-632563381 GCF_019279795.1 Protopterus annectens
CAGGACTAAAGGACTAAACAATCATTCATAAGTACAGCTCTTACTATCCCACATATGGATTGCCCATAAATGTACTGAAGGAACCTATTTAGGGGTTAAAAAGTCAAAAGAAAAAAGAATGAAAAAATTGACAACCCCTTGTACAAACTAAAGGGACTAGACAATAAACCATTACTTAAAGATATACCTGAGGAGGGGGGCTTCATTGCAAGATAATCACAGATTGGGAGGCTTTCTTCAAAGCACTATCTCTAACCAAGTTGAAAACCTTCTCAAAGTCAACTAAAACCACCAGAGCAGGCTCAACTATCTATTGCATTCTTGATGTAAGGAGCACTGTCCTTAAAATATCCTCAATTTTCAAATTAGTACAAACCCAGCCTGTGTGGGAAAGATAAATTGGCAGAAGAGATTTAATCTGCTGTGCTAGGACTTTAACATATACATGAAGTTCCACATTAATAAGAGAACCCAGGAAATGGTTTGCAACCAGTGACCACTAAGGAGTCTTTCCTGGGTTTAGAGATAACCATTATTATGGTAGATGTACAAGATAAGATTAATCATCCTGCAAGTCTGGAAAGATCTAAAAATATTCAACAACCGATGGAAAATTTGATACAAGGCTTTTATACAGTTACCCCATCCAGGTCACAGGCTTCACCACAAGGCATACAATCTATCACCGTGCACACCTCCCCTTGAGAAATTGTAGAGAGAACTCTACTCCACTTTTCCAGTGACAGTTTAAGAGGGTTCACTTTGTCAAAGAATTCACTCATCTCACGCTACTCTCTTAATCAAGCAAACGACTTCTAAGTAAAGTTGCTCATAGAAGTGATGGGACTCTGCATTAATTCATATTTCCCCAGTGAGCATAACCTGTTTGCCAGTTACCTTGACCCGTGCTATGGATATCTGTTGCCTGTAAGCCTTGACGTTTTGTACAGAAACTTGCCAGTCCTTTCACCATCAGGCCAGGCCCTCATTTTGGTTGTTTCTAAATTCAGCTGTGGGGTTTTTGCAACACAGTACAAGTACACTTGATGATTTGTCACTTTCAAATTTTAACCCGTTATGTGATGTATTGAATATTGAGATAGTTCATTTGGAACCCCATGAATAAAGGATATAACAGGAGCTCTTCAAAATAACTGTCTGGGACACGTGGACCCGTCAGCACAAGGATAATGCAGGACTGCAGGTAAAAAAGAAGTATTTGGGGGTGTTGGGACAGGGCGGGGTAGGGGGTTGACCCAAATGATGCAGCATATGCATACCACCACTTTTTTGCTTACAAAAAAGCCCTGTGTATATATATGTATGTATATATGTGTATATCTATATATCTATATATATATATATGTGCGTGTGTGTGTGTGTATATATATATATATATATATATATATATATGTATATGTATATATATGTGTATATATATATATATATATATATATATATATATATATATATATATGTGTGTGTATGTATATATATATATGTGTGTGTGTGTGTGTATATATGTATGTGTGTGTGTGTGTGTGTGTGTGTATATATATATATATATATATATATATATATGTGTGTGTGTGTGTATATATATATATATATAGGTCTATATTACGAAAGTGAAAAACCCTATGTGCGAATACCAAAACATCGACCCCTATACTGCGAAAATCCCGAATGCACTAAACAGTGAAAAAAAAAATTGCACTGTCATAGTCGGCCAACCCAACCACTACCTATCCAAATAAAATAAAATAAATAAACCACATACATACACTAACCAAACCCTAAACCTAAAGTAAAGCACAAAACTCTACTTCTAACCTGACACTAAACCCCACATACACAACTATGCACTTTCCTTAACCCCTCCCTAACCCTAAGGTCAGTAACTACCACACACGTCCCCTACAGACATCCACCCAAACAAAACCAGTAATCCACCTACATACATTTAACAAAACCCTACCTCCAACACTACTAAACCCCACATACAAAACTATCTATGCACTATCCTTAACCCCTCCCTAACCCTATGGTCCGTAACTACCGCAGACTTCCCCTACGAAAATAAGCACAAAATAAATAACCTACATACATACATTTAACAAAACCCTGTCTCTAACCCTACACTAAATCTAACATACATTACTTATCAAAGCACTTACATTAACCCGCAGCCTATCCTAAACTCCGTAACTATCCAGCACTTACCTTATGCATCTAATCCACAGACGGGCCAACCATGGAAATTCGATATTTCCATTTTTGCGGTTTTTGACTTTTGCTCTAAGTCCACTTCACGCTATACATTTCGACATTTACGTATTTGCATAAACGTCTTCACTTTCGTAATATAGACCCATATATATATATATATATATATATATACATATATATTTATATATGTGTGTGTGTGTGTGTGTGTGTATCTATATTTATATATATATATATCTATATCTATATATAATATGTATGTGTGTATATAATGGTTTCCTTCAAGTGCTTAAATTATCAAGATATCAAAATATCAGCTGCAGAACTTGAAAATTAACTTTTCAGATGTTACTGGTGTTTGCACGCAGAAGATCACAATGCAGTGGGGAATTTGCCCTTTCCCAACTGTAGTGCGAGCTCAGAGTTGGTATATGTAAGTAGCAGGTGGTGTGAGGGGGTATAGGTGGGCTTGCCCCCCTGCAAAAATATATATTTTTTTCTGGTTTAAATCTTTGTGATTCAAAGTAATTTCTTTTCAGATCTTGTTGATTCACACTGTTTTTTCTTGGTCTTAGAGTTCAAACTTTTTGTAGTTCAATCACTTGACATAAACTTATATATTCGCTATGTATATGAAAATTACATGTAATGATGACCAACAGTTGTGTAACAATGCTCAGCTGCAACTTTTGTATGGCATGCTGTCACCCACTCGCTTTCTATTCCTTAGTAGAGGATTTAGCTGGCAGCGATGCACTTCAGTGAGAACTGTGGAAGGAGGAAGTTTTTGGATGACCATACTAATCCACATCTCGTGGTTTACTCAACAAACCCAAAGAGAGGTGAGCTGCTGTATTGGACTGTGGAGGGGTCATCAGTATATGGCTATTGTAACATTTAACCTTTCTAATACATAGCCTTTATAGTTGCAGACTGCAACTTTTACTACCCAGTGCTGTAGACTGCAGCATCAAATGGATATAACTTACTTTGCACCTCAGTGCATGGTACTTGCTTTTGTAGTCAGCAGGGTACGCACAACTGATCACAGAGATTACAATGGCAGCAGTGATGAATGAAGACAGAGGACTCCTCCTCAAGAAGGAAGGTGAAAATTGGATACAGCTACCACCTCTAGCTGGTTTTTATGCTGCTGTGGATCGATGCAAAGCCAGACGTAATTTCAGATGCTGGTTCTCCTTGACCAGTGACTGGCTTTTTACACCAGAGGAAAGGATTTGGAGATCACTGAATAAAGAGCTAAAAAAACTTTTGGCAGGGTAAGGATACAATGGGACATTTTCTTCTCATTTGGGGGGGGGGGGAGTAGATATGCCGGACTTACATTTATACTTTAAGGCCACCCAGATAAGTTTGGCATATCTGATCCAAACAAAAGATTTCAAGGCAAAGTGGAACAGATTCCTCTGGAGATGTAATGATGTTAGGTGGGAATAATAGCAATTAGAGTGATGGTACTGCCTGCAGAAGCAGGGAAATGAAGGTCAAGCGAAAAAGTATATAGATGCAGGAATCAGTAGTGTATTAGAAATAAAAAATACATTATAGAGATTCTGGGCTCTGCCCTTAGGCTATCCATTGAAACAGGGAAATGGATGGGCAGAGCTTCAGATATATGGCGGTGGAAACCAGTATAAATGTTCACTTGAAGCTGGACAGCAAGGGAAGCAACAGGAAACTTGGAAACTCTGATCAATGTTGAGGAGTGGTAGGCCAAGGAATTCCCATATGACAGAGCAATGGATGGCACAGGATGAAATTGAAGAGTTATTTAGTCAGGAAGATGCAACAGAACTTTCTACAGAATGCTCGCAGGAAATAGAAAACAAAAAATGTGCCCTCACTTTACAAGAAGATGAGCTAAGAGAAGAGTTGCTTGATTTAATAGACATAGATAGACATATTAAGATCAATGAAAGAAATAGACTGCAGAAGGTCAATAAAACCCCAAAAGTCAGAAGTTTGATAAAACAAATGAACACAGTAATCAGGACTGTCCATAGAGATCCATGCGGTATAACAGAAGTAAACAGGATATATTACTATGCAGCTAAATTAATAACTGATAAAGTTCTACCCCAAGAACACAGGTAGTGAGAGATGGGAAGGGGAGAAATCGAATACCATCATGGAAGTATCAAATAGAGAAAACTATAAAGCAGTTAAGACAAGAACTGACACTGTTAGAAGGGTATAGAATAGGGAACAGATCAACAAAATACTTAGAAAGATAGACTTGATAAAAGCAATGCATAGTATTAGAACAGATCAGGATCTATCATGTACTATTGCAAATAAACTAAAAGTCTCAGCACATGCATACAAACCTAAAAGATATGCAGATAAATATAAAGGAAAAGTACAAAATAAGCAATTTATTGATGACCCAAAAAGTTTTATAGAGAATTGGGAAACAAGGTAAAAGGAACTGAAACACTGCCAAAAAAAGAAGAAATAGATACATTTTGGAGAAATATTTATGAAGATCCTGTGGAACATAAAGATGGAAATGGATAAAAGAAGTAAAAGAAAGAATAAAAAGTTTAAAGGTACAAGATATGAAATGGGATGAAGTAACAGCCAGAGAGATTGAAACAAAAGTAAGAAAAGCCTCTAACTGGAAAACTCCAGCCCCAGATGCAGTACCTAACTTTTGGTTAAAAGTATTAACATCTTTGCACATATAATTAGCCATGAGTAAGAACTGTTTATATGCACACCCCGAGCAGATGCCAATCTGGCTAACAATAAGAAAAACAATCCTCCTACTTGAGTGAACCTGCACTGTACCCTAAGAATTATAGACCAATAAGTTGCCTTCCAATGACATATAAACTCTACACTTTAATTGATGAAGACAGAGTTTATAGTCATTTAGAAGAAAACTCAATTGTGGCAGTAGAACAAAAGAGCAATAAAAGAAAATCCTATGGAACAAAAGATCATTTGTTGTTAGTCATAGTGGAGAACTGTAAAAAGGGGAAGAATCTAAGTATGGCATGAATCGACTACAAAAAAACATTTGATAGCATCCCACATTCATGGATGAAAGAGTGCTTACAAATGTATAAGGCACCCTGCACTGATCGACTACATTATAGCAACAATAAAACAGTGGCATACCACTTTGCAATTAAGCCATGATAAAGGACAAGGATAAAAATTCAAAGTGGGATATTCCAGGGTGACTCTCTGTCACTGCTGCTATTCTGCCTTAACCTATTAAGTTCTCGTCTTCTAATGAAAACAAATTCCTGTAGTGCACTTCTCGTCTTCTCTTTGTTGATGATTTAAAACTGTATAGCTCATCAGATGAGGAACTGAAAGCACAACTGCAAGGTGTCAAAACATTTTTGATGATATAAGAATGTCATTTGGTCTTTATAAATGTGCAAAAGCATCCTTTAAAGTAGGAAAACTGTAGAACCTGGAAAACATCAGTTTGGGACATGAATGTGATATAAAAGAACTTGAGCAAGACAGAGTGTGTAAATATTTGGGAATTGATAAAGGGCCAACAATAAAAAAAAATGAACAAGTGTGAATAAAACTTAGTAAGGAATACTTTAGAAGACTTAAATTAATCCTGAAAACAGAGTTGACATCTCAGAACAAAATGTCCAAGCTATAAATCAATTTGTTTTTCCTGTCCTAACTTACAGTTTTGGAATGATTGACTGCCCCCAAAACGTGTTTGATAGATTGGATAGGAAAGCAAGAAGGATGCTTCATGTTCACCAAATGTTTTATAAAAATCATTGCTTACCAAGATTATATATTCCATGTTTGGAAGGAGGGATGGGCCTCCTTGAGAGTGATTATATGTATAGAGCTGCATTCGTGGGACTCCACATATATCTCTTGACCTCACAAGACTCAAACATTGGTGAAAGTTTTGAAACATGAGGAGAATAAATCTAAGATGACTTCTCTGCTTAATCTAGCAGAAGCATATTGGTTTCAAGCAAGAATGGAAATCAAACCAGAAGCAGATAAAAATCAGGCAGCAACTGAATGTGCCAAAAATCAAAAGAAAGAATATAAGGTGAAGGAATAGATGAGAAGGCAAGAAATGTGAAAAATGCATAAATATAGTTGCAAGTATAGAAAACTTCTGGAAGAACCTCATGTTGATCAGGAACAAACGCAGGAATGGTTAAGGAGAGGCAAGGGCAAACCAAGAGAAGAACAGTTAATATTGGCAACCCAAGATTGTGGACTTCATACACACTGGTTTACAAAGTGCATTGAACAGGTGGGAGAAACAGACAAATTTATGTTTAGTAAAACAGAATTGGAAATATTCGCACACCTCGTTGCTGGTTGTGACATACTAATGGCAGAAGGACAGTATATTGAAAAGCAAAATAATGTGGCAAGACTGTTGCATTAGGGATTGTGCAAATATTATGGTATTGAAGTGGCTGAAAAACAGTGCAAACATTCGCCACAAAGCCTCATAGAAAATAAGTTATGTACTCACCATAACATTCCATCTGAGTAGGTAGCTTCATTTGTCTGCAACCTGTGGGTCTTGGATCCGAGACGGCAACTTGTTTCAAGCTAATGGATCCGAGCTCCTAGCTCCTCCCCTCACCCATAATCCCCTGACAACCCTCCATGATCTCAGATCAAGTTTGCCCCTCAATATGTACCCAAAAAGGGTATCCAACTAACATAGATCCGCTGAAGGCCAGGAGGAAGGAGGGGGGGATGGTTGCAGACAAATGAAGCTACCTACTCAGATGGAACATTATGGTGAGTACATAACTTCTTAATCTGAAGTAGGGACTTCATTTGTCAGCAACCTGTGGGACAGAGTCCCCAGCTACCTGAATCTTGGGTGGCCATCATGGAAGGATATTGCGGAGCACCGCAGAGCCAAAGGATGCTCTTCCTCTAGAAATCACGTCCAGTTTGTAGTGGTTAATAAAGGTATGAGATGAGGCCCAAGTGGCTGCCGAACAAATATCATCCAATGGAACGCTAGATTTGAAGGCCGCAGAAGTAGAGCTGGAACGAGTGGAATGTGCGCAAACTCCTTCAGGTGCGGGTCTCCCAGAGGCTTGGTACGCTAATAGGATACATTGTGAAATCCAGCGTGATAGAAATACTTTTGATATTGCTTTCCACAAATTAAATTTGGCAAAGGAAACGAACAGCTGGTCGGATTGTCTATGACCAGCTGTTCTATGAGTATAAAAACGTAGCTGCCTATGAACATCTAATGAGTGCAGCTTGCAGCTTGTACTCTCCTTTATTCTGATATTTAGGGAAGAAAACCGATAAATTTATGGATTGATTTATATTGGTTTCTGATGCTATTTTGGGAAGGAAAGAGGGATTGATCCTGAGGTACACTCTATCCGGATGAAAGATAAAATAAGGAGGCTTCACAGAAAGAGCTTGAAGCTTCGAAACTCTTTTTGCAGAAGTAATGGCTACAAGGAATGCTGTTTTCCAGGACAAGAATTTGAGATCTACTGAAGCAGCAGGTTCAAAAGGTGGAGCAGTCAAGGCTTGAAGAACTAGTGAAAGATCCCAAGGTGGTACGGCTTCTTTTATAGGGGGTCTAAGCAAAAAAGTGCCCTTGAGAAAGGTTTTACACAACTTGGCCGACATCAAGGGCCCTGTGTCATGTCCCACATGGTAATGGGAGATGACAGCCAATTGCACTTTGACAGTTGAGCAACTAGCGCCTTCCTGAAAAAGTTCGGTTAGGAAGTCTAATATGGATGGAAGAGGAGCCGTAAAGGGATGTAGATTATGATGCTCCGCCCAGATGGAGAAACTTTTCCATTTACTGCGGTACACTTTCCTGGTGGAGGGCTTATGCGCTGCCACAAGGATGGCTTTGACTGGTGAAGAGATACCAGGAGTCCTAACTAGGAGTGGAACTGGAGCAACCAAGCTGTCAGCTTCAGATTGTCCAGATTTGGGGTCGGTAAGTCCGATGGTTGGGAGATTAGATCCGGACTGGGATCCAGAATCCAAGGAGGATTCACTAGGTGAGACCACAGGTAAGGGAACCAAATTTGCCGAGGCCAGAATGGGGCAATGAGGATCATCCTGCTCCCCAACCGCGAGGCTTTCTGTTAGAGTTGCAGCATCAGGGGTAGAGGAGGATAGGCATAAAGTAGACCGGGTGGCCAAGCATGCACCAGAGCGTCTCTTGGAGTTTCCCCTGGAGGGGGGAATCAGAGCGAAGACGTTGCTGCATTTGGTGTTTGAGGGAGAGGCAAAAAGATCGCAGCAGGGTTGCCCCCATATTGCGAATATCTGCTTCGTTACTAGTGGGTTGAGAGACCACTCGTACAGGGTAAGAAGGGTGCGACTGAGTTTGTCCACTAGGATGTTGGTCCACCCCGGAATGTGCGTTGCAATCAGAAAGCAGTTGGTGGAGATCGCCCATTCCCACACTCTCATGGCTTCGCGGCATAGAGGGTAAGACCTGGTTCCCCCCTGTTTGTTGATGTACCAGACAACCGACATGTTGTCTGACTGAATTGCAATCGTTCCTATGGGGAGGTGATTCTGAAGTGCTTGCAACGCATACAGCACCGCTCTCATCTCCAGAACGTTGATATGCAGGGAGGTCTCTGTATCGTTCAACGTGCCTTGAACTGTCATTCCTGAATAATGCCCCCCCCACCCGAGGCGGGAGGCATCCGTGGTCACCGTGGCGAGAGGGGGAGAGGTGCAGAAGGGTTGGCCCGTATGGAGCCACCATAATAGAGTCCTCCTGCAAGCCTTGCTGATAGCAATGGGGTGATGAAGAGGAAAAGACAGAGAAAGGACCATTGTACTAGAAGGGTTCATTGCAGTACCCGCATGTTCAGACAGGCACATGGAAGGAGCGTTATCGCTGCTGCCATGGAGCCCAGCACCCTCAGGACCAATTCCGCTGGTGGGGTCTCTGATTGGAGGATAGCTCGCACATGGAGTTGCAAATTCCAAAGTCGTTCGGACGTTAGAAAGGCTCGTAGCTCTCTGGTGTCTATTCTGGCTCCTATGAATTCTATGGCTTGAGTCGGGGCCAGAAAGGATTTGTCTGCATTGATGGTGATGCCTAACTGTGGGGCTAGGCGGAGAAAGAAATCTCTGGCTGAGCAAAGTAGATGCCTTGTTGGGGCGGTCAGGAGCCAGTCGTCCAGGTACGGAAAGACCTGTATTCCCTGGAGTCTCATGTGGGCCGCAATCACTGCTAATACCTTGGTGAACACCCTGGGGGATGTGGTGAGGCCAAAGGGAAGGACCCTGAACTGGTAGTGACTGGCTCCCAGCCGGAAGCGGAGGAACCTCCTGGATTGTCTGTCCATTAGAATGTGGTAGTACGCATCCTTGAGTAGAGCACATCCAATTGTTCTCCCTTAGAAGGGGGAGAATAGATTGAAGAGTGACCATTCGGAATTTTTCCTTGGTTACCGACAGGTTCAAGTGGGACAGGTCTAAAATCGGTCTCAAGTCCCCCGTCTTTTTTGGCACCAAAAAGAACCTGGAGTAGAATCCTAATCTGAGCTGGTCTTGGGGGACGGGCTGGATGGCTCTTTTTCTTAGCAGCTGCTGAATTTCTGCGGCTGCAGCCTCCCTCTGATCGGGTGGTACATCGGGGAGGTTCTTGAATTTGGGGACATGAAGTAATGGTATTTTGTACCCTCTGGATATAATTCGAAGCACCCAGCGGTCTGTCGTGATGGACTCGCATGCCGCTAGGTGCTCTGAGAAGCACCCCCCGACTGCCTCCAGAGTGTAGCAGTCGGGCAACCCTTCAGGGCTGCTGCGTGGGCTGGTCAGAGAAAGGTTCTCTGGACCCAAAGTTTCTCAGAGCCCCTCTGCCCCTGGGGTGGCATCATCCCTGTCCTCCTCTGCCACGGAAGGACTGGTTGTCCGGAGCGGGTTGGGAATGTTGCGATTTCCGGAACCACATCTTCTTCTGACCCTTTTGGTTCTTTGAAAAGGACCGCTGGGGCACAGAGAAGTGGACTCCGATGGCAGACAATGTCTTCCCGTCCTTCTCGCTCTGGACAAGTGTCTCGCGAACCGTTTTGCCAAACAGGGCAGAACCATCGAAAGGGGCGTTCACAAAAGACGCTTTAAAGGGCAACGCAAAGTTACAATGATGGAGCCAGGCCTGACGTCTCAGGACTAGGCCCACTCCGCTAGCCCTAGCGGCTCCCTCGGTGGCGTGGGACAATAGCCGCATAGAGGTATTTGAAATGGATCTCAGAGTGGCCATTCGGGTGGAGTACAATTGTTTGTCCTCTGCCGACATGGACTCGGGGGGGGGGGGGGGGGCGCGTATTCTTTGATAAGATCCCGCTGTATCCTGATGACATGTGCCATATAGTTCAGAGACCTTACCGAGAAGGTAGCTGAACTAAAAACTCGCTTCCCTAAGCGGTCCATCGAGCGGGACTCCTTTCTCGGTGGATGGACTGAGGGGCTCTCCTGAGCTAGTTCCCTCTTCGTGGCTGCTGCCGTCAACATGGCATCTATGAGGGGACCCTTGCTCCAGTGCGACCGGTCTGAGGGGGGGCTTAGTATCCTGTCCGGGCATTTGGGTATTGGCTCCACGGTGTCCGGGTCCTTCCATGCCCTGGTGGTAATAAGGTCCACCAAGGGGTCGGCTGGAGGGGACACCCAAGAGGTAGACGGGCCTGCTTCGAATGCCTCCAGAAACACGGACTCGTCGGAGGAAGACTTGAGGGCAGACCACCCACCTCTGATCCTCAGCATCTCCATGATGTCTCCAAAGGAGACATCCTCAGGGGGTGATCTTGGGGAGCCTTCCCCTTCATCCAAGTCCGTGTCCTCAGTTAAGGACTTAGGGGAGTCCACGTGCCTCCTCTTGCACTTATGCTTGCGGGGCACTTCCTCGGGGGGGGCTGTCCGAGGAGGCCTCGCCAACAACATCCTGTTCCAGTGGAACTACCTGGGACATTGAAGCAGGCTGTCCCTTTGGCCGGGTGATGGAAGCCTGGCCCAGCAGAGAGGGAGTGCAGGGTGGAGCCGAGACAAGGGCCGGGGGTCCAGATGCTCTCAATAGAGCCCTCTCCACTACATTGAAGGCTGAGGGGGAACCACTCTCTCTGGGCTCTGAGTCGGCTCCCACTCTGATCCGATGAAGGGATCGGAACCGGCGCAGAGACCATCGGATCCGAAGGACCAGTGCGCTCCGACCTGGACGGAGCAGAAGGCACACTGAATCCCTCAGATCCGAAGCTCGGGCCACGGCTCCGAGAGGTCGGATCCATCAGGCTCGAGGGCAGGGTCAGATCCGAAGTACCAAGTACTGTCATTGTCGACCCACCCCCGGCTCCGAACGCTCCAAACCTGGGTAGTGGGTCGGAGAAGGAGCAAGTGGATGGAAAAAAGTTGTCGAGCTCCCCCCCGAAGGGGGGGGAGGCAAGAGCACTCCCATCTGCAGCTGGGCCTGGATGAATCTTCGCATCATCCGGTCCAAGTCTGCATCAGACATGCTGAACATTGATCTCGAAGAGGCCACCAAGGCAGGCCTGGAATGCCGCCTCGATGGATTTCGGGCCTCCTCCTCCTCGGGCCCTGGGGAGAAACAAGGGGATCGGAGCCGAGGAGGAGGAGACCTAGAAGCAGTGGAGGGAGAAGCCCGCTTAGCTGGCGGGGCCGATGCGGAGGCCTCGGACCACCATTTGTGGTGCTTCTCCCTCCGTTTTTCCCTCCTAGCCTCCCTGTCCTCCGGCGCTTTAGCGGGAGTTTGAGTCCCGGCTGAAGGAAGGGGGGCAGGAGTGGCAACAACCACAGCCTGTGGTAGTGCCACAGGAGCAGCAGAGGCCGGAGCCGAGTCCGGGGGCAAAAGTCCCGCCAGGACCAGCTTCGACCTCCGCTCTTTCAGTGCCCTGAGGTTGAACGCTGCACAAATGGTACAGCCTGAGGTGAGGTGTTCAACCCCAAGGCACCGAACGCACCGAGTGTGGCCATCAGCCGGGGAAAGCTCATGGCCACACTCGGTACATTTAGAAAAAATGGCTTTTGGGGCCTCAGCCATACTTAAAAGAAAAAAAGGTAGTGCTACACAAACACACAGGCCCCAAAAACACAACACACACACACACTCACTAATGACCAGTGAAGGGAGGGAAAAAACTAAGTAAAATAAATATTTTTTACACTACAGGGTACCTAACTCTTACACACTTTATTTTTAAAAAAAAGGAAGAGAAATTGACAGAAAAAAAACACTTAACTGATGATTTACTTGTTGAGCTCAATGGAATCCAGCTATCCACAAGCGCGGCAAACTAGATCTGAGGTCATGGAGGGTTGGCAGGGGATTATGGGTGAGAGGAGGATCTAGGAGCTCGGATCCATTCGCTTGAAACAAGTTGCCGGCTCGGATCCGATATCGGATCCAAGACCCACAGGTTGCTGACAAATGAAGTCCCTACTTCAGATTGATAGTTTACATCACATGGGATCACCCATTAGCAACAGTTCAAAAGATAGATACTAGAAAACTAGATACAATGATCTATGAAAAGAAGACAAAAGTAGCATTGAGCATTGAAATTGCCACACCCATGACTACAGTGTCTTGCGTACAGAGAGACGCAAAGTCATCAAATATCAGGATTTGCAGGCAGAAACGAGAGCGATGTGGAAGAAAGATACCCAGACTGTTCCAACAGTATTAGGAGCAACGGGTCTTCATATTTAGATATGTTACCAATACATGTAACCCCGTATGAATTTGTGGAGGAGTCATTACTAGGCACATTGCAGGTACTGCGAAGAGCACTTTTGGCTGATATCAAAGATTGAAACAATACTAATTTCATGAACTTTAATCATACTTTGACGTAGGCTTGGAGTCCATTCCCATTATGGTATTAAAAACCCAAAAGACTTGGAGAAATTATAAAAAGGAAGAACAACAGTGATATATATTGGAAGCAGATGGTCAGTTTGTGAAAGTTGAGAAGTGGTATATTAGAAAGGCTGAACTCATCTTAATTAATGAGCTGGGCTAGGCTATCTGGGGTTGGACTCAGAGTTTGGTGAACTAAAGAGAGCACCACAAAGTAATGGGATACCATAAGCAGTAGACATGTTGATAGAAGCAAGGTCAAGAGGTGTGTCAACAGAACTCTGATTAAAGAAAAGGGTTTGGGCAGAGTAACCTTTGCTTAGAGTTGGAAAAAGGGGGTATCTGCAACTTGAGTCCTTAGCACTGGGAATCTGTAGTGCTAGTACCTACACATATTGCTAAATTGTGTTGTTTTATAATCTTCATGTGGAAGTGTCTGCATAGATGTTTTTACACATCATCCAGGTTAAGGAAAATGTTCCCGCAACTTGTAGTACCCTGTTGGTATTGCATCTTAAATGATCGGCCCAGCTGGCAACATATCTTCTGGGAGTGTCAAAAGTTGCAGCACTACATGCAAGCCTTAGAGGGACTGGTTATGGATGTAGGGGTGAAGATATGAAACTATTGAATAAAATGTTCCTGTTAAGCTGTGTAAGGAGTGAGTAACCCAGACATGTAATTGCACTTCTATCTTTTGTATGTATTACAGCTAAAAAGACAATAACGAGCCATTGGGGAAAAAAGAAAACAGTCCCGGTATAGTGCAAGTATTAAAAATGGATAGTGATGTCGGGCAGTTGGAGTTAAATGGCCTTACTCAAGGCAAGGGGCAATTTGTGCATAAGAAATGGTGTGTATGGGATGAATATATGAGCAAATGACAACGTCAGCATCCTAAAGCTGATATGGATTGTACTCCCTCCTCAAGACTTTTGGGCAGGCGAAAATAGGTTCACCTTTAACCAGCTAGTTTGACTAAACTTGGGTTAAGCCACTTAATAATGGTGAAGGGATTCTTTGTATGTCTTTTGCTTTTAATGTTAATCAGTTTGAATTATTAATTTGCAGCATTACTCTTAATACGGTCAAATCCATTAACCACTAAGTTCTATTCTGACTGTGTCTGTAGTACTTGTTAGACAAGTTGCTTTTGTATAATATCTATTAAGAAAGGAAGCAGTCCTGTTGTTTATTGTAAATGGCTAAATCTCTGTCCGTATGTAACTGAAAGAAGAAAGTTGATTTTCAAGATAAAAAAAAAAACAGGTACATTTCTTAGGTAAAATTTGGAGAACTAAAAACATCTCAAAAAATACCACATCAAACAAGTCTTTATTCTCACAAACTTTTGCACATATTTGCTTACTCAAGTGTAACAAAGAAGACAGAAAACATAGCATATATTCAAATAACCAATACTTAAAAACAATTATATTTAAAGCACACATGCACTCTACTAGTCCCTTTAAAAATTCTAAAAAAAATGTATATAAATCATACTAAAACCATCTGGTAGTTTTTATATATTGTATATATTACAGAATAATATGTAAAGTGTATTTCATAATTTAAGAATTTAAACCATGCTGTTTCCTTAAAAGTCTAGATTTTAAGATAGGTTTTACACTACATATACCATTTAAACCTGGTAAAAAGTCTGCTTTAAAAATACAGATCCTTTCTTTCTGTTAATAAAGCTTCATTACCTCCCCTTATACCAATTTTAACAATCCCTATGACATTAAACTTAAATCCATGTTCACTACCCTCATCTGTCATATTAGTTTCTAATCCCCTACGTATATCAGAACAGTGCTTTCATATTCTACATTTTAACCTTCTATTATTTTTGCCCACATAAAATGCTGGACATTTCTCAGATCTTGCTAAATAAATAATTATTGTATCATATATAGCATATGCAACCAAATGATATCTCTTTTTAGAACCAAACTAATTATTGGTTAATTAATGCGGTTTGAATATTTGCTTAGTTTTCTGTCTTTATTTAATATACCACAAGCTTTCACATCTATATGCTTTCTCAAGCGCAATAAAGATTTGTTTGCTGAGGTATTCTTTTGTTCTCTGAGTTTTATCTGGCTCAGAATTTTACCCATTTTCAGCTGTCCCTTATTTTGTTCTTGTTTTGTTTTGTTTTCTGGGGACTGTGCTAATGGGTCATGGAAGTAGTAGGAGCTGGACATCAGTTGTTAAAATGCGGCAGCCATTTCTAATTCTAGTCTACAACAATGTTTTAATTCATTGTTAACTGTGAAATGAAACCCTTTATTGGTCAAGCGTGAACATGATATTGATGAAGGACAAGATAAGACTGTGGATAGTGCTATCCAGTCTGACCTGTTTGAGAAGATATGGTCATTAGAAGAGAAAATGTATAAATGAAAACACAATAGTAAAGACTTAGTTTTGATGCCTATATCAAGTAAGATATAGTACCAAGGTGGTTGAGAATACTTAAGATGTTATGGAAGTAAACATCAAGAACTCAAGACAGTGGTAGAATTGACTTTGAAACTAAGTTTTATTAATATGAGGTTAATTAATGCATTTTTTGAACCAATGGAAAGTGATCTACTGCATGAGTTGATGATTTACATTCCAGAATTATGACATCCAACCCCTACAGTAAATATAAGATGAAGTCAGAGTCTGCATTAGATTCAGTATCTCATTATGATCAGTATCATAACTTTTAATAAAAGGAAATTATATGGACAGATATTAATGATTTTAAATGTGGTGATGTGTTTCAGTGGCCGTAAGATGATGGTAATGTACAGTTATAGTGAAAAATGTAGCATGTGAATCATTATGTACCTTTAATACAGAGGTAGTGTCGCAGGATATTAATGGTATGAGGACCTGAATCACAGTAAACAGAAAGTGAACAAAATAATGTATGCTCAATTAATGCACACCAGAATCAGGTGTCTGCTTCATTTACAGAGTCTGTATCTTCACCCCAACCTTCAAATCTGAAGATTTTGGTTAATGGAAAACTGAATATGTCCAATGAGGAGGATTTTCCCATGCTGAGTCAGCTGCTGAAATTGGCAATATTGTTACAAAACAAAAGAAAACAAGACAGAGAAGGATGAGTGAGACTCCACAGCTCCCAGGGCCTGAAAATGCAGAGTTAATCAAACAACAAGAACCAATTAATTCATCATATGATTATTGTGCATAACATCTCGGGATATGAATGAAATGATTCCGAGCACATGTCACTCAATAGACATATGTTGTTTATTCCTACATCTTGTAGATTGAAGGAGGGTATTACTGAACTGAGAATGTTCACCAGATCATTGAATTTGACACTTTCTTAATTTGAATAATTAAAAAAAATACATTTGCATCAAGAAGCCATGCTATCATACATGCCTATGAGAAGGCATGTGAACAATATATTTATGATTTATATGAATCTAATGGAATATCTAGGAGTAAAAATTTTGATCATTTTGAGCAGGGTGCACTTATAAGTTTGAAAAGTAATGGATATAGTTATAAAATGTAGATAAGGGGGGGACTTTGAGTGGTGGTTCTAATGAATAAGGTGGATTGTATTATAGTGAGCAATAAGTAGATGACGAGCTTTTACAAGAAGATTACTGGTTTGGATGTTAAATACATTATTGCAAATGTAAAATATAGTATTTTTATATGAATGTTAATCCTTATAGCAGAAATGCATTATTATTGTTTTTTTTTTCATGTGGAACATTCAATGATACCCATGTTTTATGGTCTGCTGAAAATGCATATGGATGCTATGAACCTACCAGTGAGACCTACTGTCTCATCAAGAGGGTGAGTCAGTGAACCATGTTCCATGCACCTAAGTATATCTTACTAATATATTTGTTTATATAGGATGCAGTGATGATTTTTAATTCAGTTATGTGAATGGAAGTCTGGGAATGAGTTTTTAAAACCAATTTTTGTCACACTTAATATTGATTCCCTGTTTACTGTGATACTTCATGGATAAGGGGTGCAAACAGTTAGGGTTTCTTAAGTAACCTTAGCAATTTGGGATGTGCATTTATTAATGCAATATGTGATCTGATGTACTTAATTTTGCGAAATGTATTTTTATATCAGCATGATTTCTTTAGGTTTCTGGGATAGCTATGTTGTTTCCAATGGTTAACACCTATGGAAATTTGGTGGTGTCTCAATCAATGGGAACAGGACTATCTTAATGGTAAAACGAATATCTTTAGGAATAAGATCTTACTTTATAATCATTTTGTAGAATACATTTTTCATGTTATGGAATTGTAGTACAGATGAGGTAATGTTTCATGATTTAAAAACCTTGTCACAGAATTTATACGAAGTTTAAGATGTGTTTAGAATATGAATTGAATGTTTTAGATGTACATATTATGAAGGATATAAAACAGAAACACACACACATATATATATATATATATATATATATATATATATATATATATATATATATATATGAAAGATCTGAGGAAGTTTAAAAAATTACACAAAAACAGCATGCATCCAAACCATATTTTTATAGGATCATAGCAGGTTACTAGGCTAATGGCCCTGGGGCCCTTACAAGCCTAGGCAAAAATTTATCCCCATAGAAGAAACCTTAGTCAGCACCTGTCAACCCTGTCAGTGAGGGACAAAGGTGGAACCCCTGGGTCAAATTTATGGTTTTCCATCCACTCATCAAGACTGTGTTTGAAGAGGGCCAGTAAGGTACTCTGTTTGACATGTATGGGAAGTCTATTCCAGAGACAGGGCAGCCTCTGGGTGACAAACCTTTCTCTCCAGCAGGTTTTGTTGATGTTGCACATAAGATTTAGGCCTATCAGGCAGGTAATGCGTGAGGAGTTAGACTTACAGATATGGAGCATCTCTAGTAGGGCAGGGTCTGATATTGCCTTGTAGGTGAGACACAGATCATGTCTGAGCACTCTGTATGAGACCGAGTAGAGTGATAGTGATTTAAGCCTGTCCACAGAGGATAGGTGTTAGAGGCCATGGATTCTCTTTATAAGGTATTTCTGCGGCCTTTCCAGTTGATGCAGGTGTTTGGAGAGGTACATACCAAACGGTGCATTATATTCAATCATAGGTCTAATAAGGGAGGAGTACAGAGAGGTAATAACCTCCTTTTTTCTGGATGAAATCCCTTTACTTATAAGATGAGCCACGTAAAAGGTTTTTCTGACCACAGCCGCCACATGATGGTCGAATGTGAGATTGTTGTCAACCTGAGTACCCAGGTCTCTCACCACAGGTTGTGTGCTTAGGGGGTTGCCGTTGATGTGGTAATCATTAGGGGCCGTGTTTTTGCCATAGGGTAAGATAATACATTTTTTTGCGTTTAACCTAAGGCTATGACTTTGGCACCAGTTATTTGTAACTGTGAGACCCTCTTGCAGTTTGTAACATCAGTTGGGGAGTCAGTGACAGCACCCAACTTACAGTCATCTGCAAACTTGGTCATCCACAGGCCCTTTCTCTTTAACTGGACCTCTGAGAAGTATATGCCAAACAGTAGGGGTCCCAGGACAGATCCCTGGGGAACACCACTAGTGACAGGTCTGCTGTCGATTTTGACCTTGTGGGTATTATCGGTGAGCCAGTTGGCCACCCATCTGACTAGACAGGAATTAACACCAAGTTGGGTTAGCTTTTCAATGATGCCTGAGTGGGGATTGTGTCAAAGGCATTGGCCAGATCAAGATAAGCTGTATGTACTGACTTTCCCTCATCCAGGGCCTTGGTGACAGTCTCAAAGAAGTCAACTAGGTTCAATAGGCGAGATCTTCCCCTGACAAATCTGAATTGGGTGGTGTCAAGTGCTTGGAGACTGCCTATATCCTTGTTTATGAGATCCATAACAATACACTCCATGACTTTACAGATCAGACTTGTCAAGCTGATGGGGCGATAGTTTCCCAGGTCAGTAGTGGCACCACCTTTTTGCAAAGGGATGACAATGGCAGTTCTCAACTCTGCTGGAATGAAGCCTGTAGTTAGGCTGTGGTTGAATAGGGTGCTCAGTGGTGAAGCTAGTTCTTGCTGGAGATGGTGCAGACTGCAACCTGGGATACTATCAGGTCCCATGGAAGCTGTGTTCTTTGCCTTAGAACCTTTAACACTTGATCTACAAAGATGTGAGGTGTGGGACAAGTATCAGGGATGTTGACTGGGCCTTTGGGGGCCGATAAGGGGGTGAAGTCTGCGCTGAACCTATCAGCCAGCAAATTGGCTAAGTCAGCAGGATCAGTGTAAGTGGTATCGTTAAGTACTAGTTCAGAGCAAATTTAGACTTTGCCATGAAGGTTCCTAACACAGCTGAAGAAGGACTTCTGGTTTCCCTTTGTTTTGGAGGCTAATTTCAACTCATAATTGGCTTTAGAGGTTTTCACTAGTGATCTAATTTGGAGGGAGTTTTTCTGATTTGGAATTTTCTTTTTACCCTTGGAAAACAGTTTCTTCCTTTTGTTGTAAAGCCTGTTGATAGAGAATATCTACCAGACAGGTTTGTGTTTCCTTGAGGAGCAGATTTTAGTTCTGTTGGGTATAGCTGAGTCCATGCAGTTGTACAGGTGCTTGTATACTGCACTGGCATACTGTTCAGCATAGCTGTCTGCATCATCTGAGGGGGGGGGGTGGTGTGAAGCTGCTGATACCCTCCCTTAGGAGGTTGTAGTCAGCTTCTGATAAGTTTTTTAGCCTGGTTATAGCTGGGGAGGGGTTGGGTGGGATAGAAACTTCAAATGAGACAGACTTATAATCTGATCTCACCAGGGAAGAACATACTATGGGAGTGGTACAGCGGTTGCCCATGTTTGTGAAAACCAAGTCCAGTATGTTATCTCCCCTTGTGGGGAATAAGACCAGCTGATCTAGTGCGTTAGAATTGATGAAGTCAAGGAATCGTTGGGTGAGTGCATTAGTGCAGGAATAGTTCACCCAGTCTATGGTGGGGTAGTTGAAGTCACCAAGGATCAGGGTGTTAATATACTTTGAGGACAAATGGTCAGGACCTCTAGGTGAACAACAAGCCATGATTTGTGCAACCTTGAGCTTTTCAATTTAGAGACACAGTTTAAGTTTAGAGGTTATGATGAGACATGTGTTACTATAGCCAAGTAACATGTTATGACAGTAAGAAACAGC
The DNA here is from genome assembly GCF_019279795.1 of Protopterus annectens. NCBI lineage: Eukaryota > Metazoa > Chordata > Ceratodontiformes > Protopteridae > Protopterus > Protopterus annectens. The sequence continues at coordinate 632,363,666 of NC_056733.1, forward strand.
AGGGTAAAACCCACATTAGTTCAAGTGGAACAAAATGAAACTAGTGGTGCAAATATAAAGAATGCTTCATCTGATGTACTGATTTCATTGACTTATAATCAACACATTAAATATCTACAGGATATTCATAAAAAGCACTGGCTTAGATTACAGTATTTTAGTGGGTTGAATGGTTATATTTCCTAATGATCCTAGGTTTATGTGTATGACTTTGATGAATTTAAAAACAGTCATGCAACAAGGAACAAAACACATTCAGGAAAGATTGTAGGAAGGGTACAAGACAATGTTTCAACTCTACATTTTGTAAGTATGTTGCTGAGGATGTTTTTTCCTTCATCAACTACAAAGATATATAATTTGGAAGCATCTTCTATGTATGATATGATAAATATTATTTATTTAGCAAACTGTTAAGAAATGTCCAGCATTTTATGTAGGCAAAAGTAGTACAAGGTTAAAAGAATTTGTGAGTGGTGTTCTGATATAAATAGGGGATTAGAAATAAATGCATTGTATAAACATAAAAGAAATGATCATGAACATATATTTAAGCTTGCGGATATAGAGATTTTTAAAACAGATACAAGGGGAGGTGATGGAGTTTAATTAACAGAAAGAAAGGAATATAAATGGATATGTATGTTTACCTTGTTTGAATGTATATATAATTTACACTTGTCATAAAATCCAGACCTTTAAGAAATTAGTATTGTTTAAATTCCTAAATTGTGAAATGTACAATATATATTAATCTGTAAGACATAAACTACCAAATGGTTTTAGTGGGTTGTATATATAAATATAAAGTGTGCATGTGTCCTTTAAAAAGAATTGTTTTTAATTATTGGTTAATTGTTGAGATTCAAATATATGTTCCAGTTTGTTTCTTCTTTGTTACACTTGAGGGAGCATACAGGTGTGAAAGTTTGTGGTATACTGAATAATATTTATTTACAGTGGTATTCTTTGAGACAGTTTTTTTTTGTTTTTGCCACGTATAAACATAAAATGAGTGTTTTACAGGTGCAGTGCTTATAAGGTAAGCATGTTTTGTATGGATCTATAATGTCAACACTAGACAGCTGTTGACATTCTGTGGTTTTTAAGTCAAGGTTTCTGAGAGATGTTTAGAAACAAATTACTGATTATGCATCACTACACCTTTGTATACTGGTCCTAAAGCGATAGACTGTATGTTTGTTCCATCATGTGAGCTCAGGTGGTTTTGTGAGAACATTCTATTTAATGAATATCTGTTGTCTCAAACGGCTGTTTTGTTGAAAGATGTAAGTGGCTTTTTATTAGGGTTATGTTTGCATGCACTGTATACAGGTTAGGCTTAGAGTAATGGAAGGTCTAGGTTTGAGTGTGTGTGTCTCTCTCTCCGATTCTGTCTTGTGTAGAGGTAGTGTTATGTAAAAAAAGAAGTTATGTACTCACTATAATGTTCCATGTTTGTAGTCCATCTTGCCCTTCATTCTTACATATGGGTTCAGAGCCAATTACAAAGCTCGAAGTCTCTAAGTTGGCTCGTGGCAAGGTAGGTATTTCACAGTGCACTAGTAATCCCCAGATCTTGTTTGCTGCTGTCTATAATAGTGAAAGAAAAGTATTTCCACAAGAAAAAACAAAGATGAAAGGTCTCCACCTCTAAGGAAGATAGACATTATCTTGTCTCCAGATCCTCCAAGGATACATGGACAAGGGTAGGTTCGTAAGAATGAAGGGCGAGATGGACTACAAACATGGAACGTTATGGTGAGCACATAACTTTATGTTCTGTAGTCCTATCTCGCCATCATTCTTACATATGGGACAGCATCCCTAACACATTTTTCTTGGGTAGCTCACGGGAATATACTCCTAAGAACCGTGGAAACAAAGGAGGCTCTACCCCTGGAGGTCAAGTCCAATTTGTAATGAGTAATAAAGGTATGAGGGGTAGCCCAAGTTGCTGCTGCACATATACTGCCCATTGGAATTCTGGCTTGAAAAGCGGCAGATGTGGATATAGAACTGGTGGAATGAGCTTTAATTAGAAAAGTAAATAAAAGATATGCAATTTGAAATCCAGTTTGATAACGTTATCTTGGAGACTGGCATTCCTTTATCAGTCTCCAAAAAAGATATAAATAATTGGTCTGATCTCCTAAACTCTTTGGTTCTATGTAGATAGAACCTTAACTGTCTGTGTACTTCAAGATGATGAAACTTATATTCCGCTTTGTTTGTATGATTTGGAAAAAAGACTGGCAGTTCAATAGCTTGATTAATATTTAACTGTGAACAAATCTTGGGGACGAAGGAAGGGTTAGTGCAAAGGGAAACTGTGTCTCTATGGAATATCAAATAAGGAGGTTTGACCGAGTGTGCCTGCAGCTCTGGCACTCTTCTGGCAGACGTAATGGCTACCAGAAAAATGGTCTTCCATGAAAGGAACTTTAAATCACATGTATGTGAAGGTTCAAAAGGCAGTGAGGTAAGTTTTGAAAGAACAAAATTTAAATCCCAGGGAGATGTAGGGTCTTGAAAAAAGGTCTTAGTAAGGTGTAGTGTCTTTTAAAAATGATTAACACAATCTGTGAGTCATAAGATTAGGTTCATGTTGCCCCAAATGAAAATTGCAGATAGCTGCTAATTGAACTTTGATTGTAGCGGCAGCTGACCCCTGATGAAAAAGTTTGGTTAGAAATTCTAATACTAAAGGATCAGAGGCTGTGTATGGATCTATGTTCCTAGCTTGTGCCCAAAGAGAAAATCTTTTCCATTTGCTAGCGTACAATTTTCTTGTAGAAGGTTTATGAGATGACATCAGGATAAGTATAACCGCAGGGGAGAAATCATGTAGCCTGACTAGGGCTGGAAGTGGAGCAGCCACGCTGTCAAGTTGAGGGTGTGTAGACAGGGATGGAACATGCCTGACATATGTGTCAGAAGGTCTGGTACTGGGTTCGGAGTCCATGGATCGTCCAGAAGGTGAGGCCTGAGAAAAGGGAACCAAATCTGACGAGGCCAGTAAGGAGTGATGAGAATCATTCTGCTTCCCAAAGTCTTTGCTTTCTGGATAACTTTCGATATTAGCGGAAAGGGAGGAAAAGCATAAAGAAGTCCCGAGGGTCCATTGTGGACAAGTGCATCTTTCGGTGTCTCCCCCTGGGGGATAAGGGGGAAGTAGCTGCTGCATTTGGTGTTCATAGGGGTGGCAAACAGATCGCAGCAAGGCTGTCCCCATTTGCGGAAAATCTGTTCTGCGACTTTCTGATTCAGAGACCACTCGTGAGGCATCAAGATTGCCCTGCTGAGCTTGTCAGCTGTAACACTGGTTCTCCCCGGGATATGCATTGCGACTAGAAAGTGTTGGGGAAGATATAGCCCACTGCCAAACACATAGAGCCTCTCGACATAGGGGGGTAGGATCTGGTTCCCCCTTGTTTGTTTATATACCACACCACTGAAATATTGTCCCGATTGGATTGCTATTGTCCCTAGAGGAAGAAAGTCATGAAGTGCTTGCAGCGTTAGTAGCATTGCTCTCATCTCTAGAACATTGATATGCAAGTGAGCCTCGTGTTCTTGCCATGTGCCTTGGACTGTCCTTCCTAGATAATGCCCCCCCCCACCCTATCTGGGAGGCATCCGTGGTCACAGTAGCAACGGGTTGGTGAGGAATGAATGGTCTCCCTATCTTTAGTTGTTTGGACTGGATCCACCAACGAAGGTCCTTTTTGTAAGATTCCATTATTAAAATGGGATGAGACAGAGGCAGTTGCTGAAGAGACCACTGGGAAAAAGAGTAGCCATTGTAAAATTCTCATATATAGTCTGGCTAAAGGAACTAGAGTTATAGTAGAGGCCATGGTTCCCAGTAGTTTGAGCACTGTCTTCATTTTGACCTTGTGTTGGAGAAGCAGGCTGTATATTTGTTGTCTTAGATTTTGCACTCTGTCTGAAGGAAGTCGAGCCATCATTGTGACTGTCTATTTCTGCGCCTATAAAAGTCACATATTGACAGGGTGACAAGACAGACTTTTTCCACTTTATAGTGATGCCTAGCTGAGTACAGACTCGAATGGTTGAATCCCTGGCTTGTAGGAGTAGGTGCCTGGTGGTGGCAGTCAGGAGCCAGTCGTCCAGGTACGGAAACACTTGGAATCTAAGACGTCTGAAGTGAGCCGTTACTACCGCCATGCATTTGGTGAACACCCTGGGGGCTGTGGTGAGACCAAAGGGCAGAGCACAAAATTGGTAATGACTGGCTCCCAGCCAGAAGCATAAATGATTCCTTGATGCTCTGTCCATTTTTATGTGGTAGTATGCATCTTGGAGGTCTATGGAGCACATCCATTTGTCTTTCCCTAACAGAGGGAGTATAGACTGCAGTGTGACCATTCAGAACTTGGACTTCTTCACTGATTAATTTAACTTGCTGAGATCGAAAATGGGCCTCCAGTCCCCTGTTCATTTTGGCACTAAAAAGAATCTGGAGTAAGTTCTGAATCCTATCTCGTCTGGGGAGATGGTTTGGATGACTCTCTTTTGGAACAACGTTTGGACTTCTATAGTTGCTTGATCCCTGTGATTGGGTGGAACATCTGGGATTCTCTTGGTTAGATGAGGTGGAAAAGAGATGTATATGGAGTATCCTCTGGAAATTATTCTTTGTACCCACTTGTCTTCTGTGATGTCGTGCCGGGCTTCTGGGTACAAAGAAAGGTGACCCCCCGACTGGGTCCAAAGAAGCGCAGTTGGGCCTCACTTCAGGAGCACTGATAGGGATGTGCACGAAAAGAATCGCAGTCACCATGGGTTGTGGACCCCCCTGCCTCTAGGGCAATGTCTACCACTATTTCCTCCTCCTCTGCCTCTGGAGAAGGAATCACCTTGTGCGTCTGGGATAAATCTCTGAGATTTCTTGAACCACATTTTTCCCCCCTCTGACCTTTAGGGTATGGTCTAGAAGGGACAGAAAAACATACTCCCACGGCAGAGTGTGTCTTCCCTTCCTGCTCACATCTGGTGAGTGTGTCTTTTACCTTTGGTCCAAACAGAGGAACCGTCAAAGGGGGCATTGGTAAATGTATATTTGAAGGGCTCCGCAAAGTAAGGGAAACTCCTGAACCCGCTACCCTGCTCGCTCCATCGGCTGAGTAAGATATCAGCCTCATGGAGAAGTTAACAATAGAGTTTAAAGTGGACAACTGAGCAGAACCTTCTCAGGGACTCCTTCAGTTAAAGTACCTTGGAGAGTATCTTCCAGCTCTTTTAGGAGATCTCTTTGAAGCCTAGTGAAATGGGGAGGTAATTCAGTGATCTGAGTGTAAAAGCTGCTGAAGAAAAAATATGCTTCCTGTATCTGTCCATCATTCAAGACTTTGTTCGGTGGGTGGACAGATGAGGAAGTATCTGCTAGTTCCTACTTTGTGGCTGCTGCCACCACAATAGCATCTACAGGCACATCTTTGGTCAAAACTCTTTTTCCTTAGGAGCTGAAAGGAATTTGTTCGGCCTTCTAGGGACAGTGTCAGGAGTTTTCCACACCTTTCGACTCACCAAATATAAGCTCTAAGCTCATCGAAAGGTGGAGACACCCAAGAGGCTGAAGATTGAGACCCGAAAGCCTTTAGGTACACTGACTCCTCATCAGAAGGGGTGATGGTGGGCCAGCCACCTCTCTGTTTCAGGATCTCTAGGATATCTACAAAGGAGATATCATCAGAGGATGACCTGGGGGACCCTTCTGACTCCTCAAGGTCAGTGTCAGAGGTAATGGACTCATCAGGGGAGTCTAAGTGCTTCCTCTTGCAAGTTCTCTTCTGAGGAGGCTCCTCAGAAGGGTATTCTGGGGAGGTCTCGGAAGACTGGGGCCCACCCAAGGGGGGGGCTCCTGAGGCTGCGGGTCTCTGCTGTTATGAGAGAGGGATGGTGCCGAGACAGAGGTTGGAGCTTGAGGGAGAAGAACATTGGTACCCTTGTGTAAAGCTGAAGATCTAGACAGCACACTCCTCATTATCTCAAAAGCAGATCTCTCTGGCTCCGAGAACACCACTGGTTCCGAAGTAGCCCCGGCTCCTAGATAGATGTAGGATCTGAGCTCAGCCAAGCTGAAGCACCGAGAGGTAGGCTCAGAACTGAAGAAATTTTGGTCCGAGTGTCCCCATAGGGGCCAACAGGTGAGTTTCGGCTCCTAGACACCAAGGATGGCACAGAAGATGTCGAAGCACAACACGGCTCTAAGAAAGCCACTTGGGGTGCTGGAACTGATGGTTCCACAACAAACGGCACCGACAGATCTGGCTCCAAAAGACCGGCATGGCTCGGAGGAGGAACAGAAGTAGGTAATACGGACTTAGACGGCTCCGGAACCGATTGGGCCGGAGCCGACAACAAATATGCTAGCGCCAATGATTTCAAAAGTCTAAGCACCACCCTCTTAACATCCTCCTCAGAAAGACTCCTGGAGGATCTGGAAGACAAGGTAGAAGATCAAGATCTCTGCAAAATTGGAGATCTAAGTGTCGGGGATACTGGTAGTAAGTCTCTAGACCGGCTCCGAGGTATGGATCCAGTTATCGGCTCCAAAAAACTTGGGGCTGAAACTGGAAGGTCTATAGGGATAACCTCAACCGGCTCTGAAGACAGAGGAGCCGAAGAGGTAGAAGGCTTTTCAACTTTGGCAACTTTCTCTGGAGGTACTGATTTGTGAGTCATTGTAGGAGACTGTCTTCACCGAATTAACCTTCTCTTTTTTTGAAGAGGGAGACCTGGAGTGAGAAGAGGAAGAACTTGCTAAATCCTTTTCAAAGGAAGGTTTAAGGAAACCTTTTAAAATCAGTTTGTTCTTCCTTTCCTGGAGAACCTGGGAACTAAAAGAATGGCAAAAAGTACATGTCTCCTGTAGATGTATGGCTCCCAAACAATACACACAAAAACTATGCCCGTCAGTCAAGGACATTTTTTCTGAACATTTTAGGCATTTCTTAAAACCCGAAGGTTTATGGTCTTTAGTTTCCTTAGACATAACTACAACATACTATAATAGTAAACAGACAATAAGAAGAGAGGACAAGGTCCTCTAACTTAAACAGGCCTAGCCCTGCTCAAGAAACAACACACAAGGGAGAAAGGCAAAAGAGGACTAGGTCCTCTAACTTAAACGGGCCTAGCCCTGCTGAAGAAATAACACACAAAGGAGAAGGCAATAAAGGACTAGGTCCTCTAACTTAAACGGGCCTAGCCCTGAACAGACGGGTAGGCGAGATAGAGATTAAACAAGCAACAGAAAAGGCAAAGGTAGGTCCTAACTAAAAAAACGGACCTATACCTGAGACGATTAACAATAACTAGCACAATAGAAGTGAGGAATACCATTAAGGAAGGCCTGCAGAAGCGACGGCCAACAATTAGCAACAACAACCTGCAATAAAACTCTAGAAACACACTAACTGCTCGCAAGTTAAAAACAGTAAGCTATTAATTCTAAACTAACGTTACAGTCAAAAAAGAACACTATAAATTTTAGAAGAAAAAATATTCCAGCTTAGCCAAGGCCAAGAAAGAGAACACTTCTGAACTCGTAGAGCGACAAATGAGATCTGGGGATTGTTACTAGTGCATTGTGGGATACCTACCTTGCCACGAGCCAACCTAGAGACTTCGAGCTTTGTAATCGTCCGAGTTGGAGCTGAGGATCGGCTACGAACCCACATGTAAGAATGAAGGCGAGATAGGACTACAAAACATTTTCTGTTTAGGCAAAGGTTGAAAGGGTTATGGGCAGGGTTTGGGTTGGTTTTAGCATACACTACTGAGGTTGTGCAGGGTGATGAAGCACCCCCCCCACCCGCTTTAGTAATTGCTAACTCATATCTTTAACCATACATATAATGGTAATCATTCTCCTCCATAGATAGCAGCATCTGTTTAAAAAAATTAAGCCAAGCAGCAACATATTCAAATTTTTGAAAACACAGACTTCTGGGTAGAAAAAGAATCAAACTAGTTATAGGAAGTGTAAAACATGGTAATAGCTATTAATATCTTCACACAAAAATGTACTGTATGCTTCCTACTGCCTACGTGCAGCTGGTTTCAGGGAGTAATATTGGGAAGTATACTGCATCATGAGTTTAAAAAAAACTAAAAATGAGAAAAACATGACAAGCCTTCAGTTGAGGAGGACCATGTGATATGCATGACTAACATTCCTCAAAAACTCTGTTTTAAATTAAAAACAGTAACCCTTAAATAATACTTGTATTAAGGCACAAGATGGGGTTCATTTTTTTCAAACCATATGCACTTTGGAAACAATAGCATGCTTGGAAATACAGTATCTGGCAAAATAATGTAAAGGTTCATAGGTGTTTACTAAGCTAATGCCCAGAAGGACCTTTTTAACCCTCGCTATGCATTCCAAATATCTGACAAATTCTGATATCCTTGATAAGTGTAAGCAGGGGCTTGGGAAATTAAACATTTACAAGCTAGTGCTTGGTAGATGAATCATTTAAAGGTTGCCATTAGAGAGACAGGTGACAAACCAGGGATGAATTTCCTGTTCCTCATCCAATTGTCAAAGTTGCACTTGAATTGGGTTAGGGAAGAACTCTGCTTCACATGGGATGGCTCCCTGCCTGTCTCAGAGACAGGGTAATCTCTGGGATACATACATGTCTCTCCAGCAGGTCCTATTTATATCACAGACAAGGTTTAACTCTTTAGAAGGGTTAATTCTGGTGCTGTCTGTTTTGTGGATATGCAGGAGGTCCATCAGAGTGAGATCTGACAACACCCTGTATGTCAGGCATAGATCTTCCCTCAAACACCTGTAGGACACAGAATACAGGGATAGAGCCTTCAGGCGGTCTGCACAGGACAGTGACTTCCTTGGACTTGGATGCCATACCTCTTTTTATAAGTTGAGCAACATAGAATGATTTCCTCACTACTGAAAACACGTGACGGTCAAAGGCTAGATTATGATATGTGTGTGTTCCTAAGTACCTGACTAGTGGGTCAACTCTAAGGGGTGTGTTGTCAATATGATAGACACCTAATGGCAACCTGCAAATGATTTCTTGGCATTTAGTTTTAGTCCATGGCTCTGACTCCAGTTGTTTGTCTGTGTCAGACCCAAAAAACATGTGCACAGCACACAAACACATATATAAGTAAGTCTCAAGAGAATGCCATGCCACTCTGGGATGCAACACTGATACAGGGTTCTCTTTTTAAAAGACTTAGTACAGTGGAAGTTAATACTGATGCTAACAGCATACCTTCAGGAATTTGGCCTCTAATGTAACCCCAGTTGCTATATGACTCTAATCATCCATGATGTACTGGTAACACCTATGTGGGGGACAGGAGTGAAACATTTCAATTAATCAGTACAGGTAGCTGTTATTTTCATAGCATTAATTTGGCAAACTTATCTACCTTTTCTTTCCTGCTTAACTCGATAGCATACAAGTTTAAAAATATGGTATCTGGTATCTTGCTAGTATCAGTAAACCAACCCTGAAAATCAAAAATGGCCATAAAACAACAGTTGCATCTCCACTATAACACCAAAGTGCTGAGATTGGTCAGCATATGCAGCTGATCACAACAGTTTAGGGACGACTACTTCAACAACTACCTGCTGTATGCTACAGGATCATAGCACAACACTGTTTAAAATAAAACCAGTAAATAATCCTGCCATGAGCTCTCTCTTTCTTCAACCTTCTTACCTCAAAAAAGTTACCAACACTTATTTAGGAATGTCAAACAAGTATGAATTTTAAAAATGCAGCATCCCAGCATACCAGTTATAATTGCCACCACATTGCATGCTCTGGTATGGTGGAAGCCAAATACCCCTTCATCTATAGTGTCCTCATCATTAGAATCAGTAGTTGCTGAAGTTGAGTACAGGTCATCCACATATGGGTTGAACTTGCTATCAGTAATAAACATGGGCAGCTCACTGTGAGCTCTGCATTAGATGACTCGTTACAAATGGAGGCTTCATGCACACCAGTCATGACGAGAATCACTAATGTGATGTCATTGGTCAAAAGTCAAAAGAAATTTTTCAAGAGTACAGCTTCTCCAAAAGCAAAGGTAAGTTTAAAAAAACACTAAAACCACTTGATATGTGATTGTTAAAGGAATCAGAGTTTATAATGGCTGACCTACATATAATTACTGATCCCAATATGTTATCATCATTGGAGTTAGTAGCACTAAAAAGTCAGCTATGTTCTTTGCTCCAACTTTTGTTGTCTTCCCAGCCGAGTAGGTGTGTTTGATGTTGGCAACCTAGAATCAATAAAGGTATACAGTACAGAAGTGAAAATGTGCACTGCTGTGTTTTATGTCTCATTGCTTAAGCACATAAGATATGCAAGTAATCTTTGAGTTTTAGCTCTCTAAGGTGTTACATATTGACTATCCTCTCACCAGGGAGGTAATATTGAATAAAACCTCTTGCATAGTAGGTCTCTGTCCGGGGATCTCCAGGCAGCTTACATACATGATGCAAGTGTGGCATAACAAGGAAGAGTATTTTTTCACTGTCCTTTTCTGCAACTGTGGCATTGACTTCAGAGGAGCAAAGCTTCCATAATGTTTCTGTCATGCCTTCTTTATTGTTTTTCAAGCAGAATATTTACTGTGCATCATTTCTTATTCTCCTCCATAAAACTGTTAACTCATTCACTCTGGAGCAGCTCAGAAAAAGCTGCCTGCTTAATTCCTCCATAGGAACAATAGTGCAGCCTGAGATCATGTTCAGAAAATCCATTTGTAATACCATGCAGAAAACAAATGTTCATAACTCTTTAGCTATAAGAGCTAGACTAAAAATGTAAACACGAATGTTGTTCAGCAGAAACTGACCTTTCCAACAGTGTGAATGCTGATAGTGCATATCAAAGTCATTATTAAATATTTGGCCAGGAATGTTGATATTGTGCATATTTTTTACCTTTTTGGAAAAGAAAAGGACAATATCTTGGCCAATGTACCATGTCAACCCATACAATTTGTATGTAATTTGTTAGTATGAATGTCAGCTTTAAAATGATAACTTAGTCATTACTGTGTGATGCTCCTTTACGGAGATATTCACAGAAATAGGATTAATATAATATTTCTCATAATTGATAAAGCATAATATCGCATCACCTGTAACAGACAAGAGCCTACATATCAGTGTAGAAGTTGTGCAGCTCAATGTCAGCTTCAAAATGATGCATCATTTGTGTCATCACCATGCTCCCTTGCAAAGATATGGGCATAATAATGAGAAGTATTGGAAATGTATAATTTCCATAATCCTACAAGACTAAACAAACTGCTATATGTGTACAGTGCACAGATACAGTTCTTTTACCATGTTGTAAGGAGTAACACTGTCTTCAAAATGAGGTATTACTTGGCATACTGACATGCTCCCTTGCAAAGTTATTTACCAAAATATGAAAGAGATCATAATTTCCATAACCTATCTCCAAAACAAACTAATAACTGCACGTGTACAATATACAGGCACAATTCATTTACCATGTTGGAACCAGCAATGCTGTCTGCAAAATGAGGCATTACTTAGCACAGTCAGATGCTCCCCTGCAAAGTTATTTACCAAAATATGAAAAAAATTTTAAGTTTCGTAACCTAAGTCCGAAACAATCTTTGATATCTGTACATGTGTACTACATACAGGGACATTTCTTTTACCATGCTGGAACTGTCAATACTGTCTTCAAAATATGGTATTACTTAGCACATTTAGATGCTCCCTTGCAAAGTTATTTACCAAAATATGAAAAAATCATAATTTCCATAACCTGAGTCCTAACAAAACTGATATCTGTACATGTGTACAGCATTCAGAACCAGTTGTTTTACCATGTAGACACATATGATTGTAAATATACACATTCTTGGTGTAGCTAGTATACTGCTGAATGGGTACATGTAAAGAGAAAAAGCAAGATAAGGACTGCCACTCCACTAATAAACCCAGGACAGGCATGGGACTTCAGTGATGGGCAAGACCATCTGATCTGCCCGACAGCTGTGCTGGCTACCCACTCAGACAGCTGATTCCACTGCAGTCTCACGACCTCTTTCAATGTCAGCAGTCTGCCTTACCTATGCCTTTTCTCTTTGCATGTGTCCATTCATCAGTGGACCTAAGGGATCAAGTTCTGTATTACTAAACCCTTCCTGTCATCTAAACTCTACACATGCCTGATAAAAGCAGAATAAAAAAGTATTGCAGGATGGTCACTGACATATTTGATTGTACGTGGTAGCACTCTTCTGAAACAGTTGTTCTTTCTCAGCATCTTCACCAGCTCCTTACCACACTTATTTGCCAAACTCAGAAAAATATATTTTACACAACACATTTCATAATAGAGTTTTCTTACCATACTGGTCCTACTTGGTCATGGGTGTTTTCCATTCTTCTCACAAGCTGCATGTTACCAATCTTGCATAGCTCTCCTCACATCATTGTGGAGGTCAGTCAAGAACAACGCAGTGCCCTCCTCGGTTAGGTGAACACCATCCCTTCTGAACAGGTGAACATCTTCCGCGGTGATGTTGTCATGGCAGATTGTAGATCCACCAACCCTGTGCATGAAGCCATGCATGAACCCATTCTGTAAACGTCTGGCCTTGTGAGCTGCCCGTTGACTGCTGTTTTCCATATCTGTTGAGGAATTATATCAGATCACACAAAATGACAACGTGGCTACCACGACTGCAGGTGTTCAAAAATTGCTGTGATTTGAAAATGAAGCTTTCCGAGTCATTGACTGATGACATCATTCCCTCCAATGTGCAGCACACTTCTCTTCCAACAACTGCAGTACTCCGCTCCAATGCATACCTCTTCTTGCAATCCAGTTTACCTTCACACTGGATGTGGGGAAGCTGAAGTTGTACTGGTTTTCAGTTTTGGAGGCATGGCTGGCAGCCCAGTGAATGTAGGAATGGCCACATACCCACACTCACTTGTCTTTCTCCTGGTCGTGAAGCCATGTTAGTGTCAGAAGGTGGAAAAACCTGCACAGGAAAGAAAATGCAAACCGATTACTACTGATGTTTGACAGATGTATTAGGAGACTACATATATATGCATATCATATGCATTACCTGGTTAGCCCATTCAAATCTTCCATCCTATCCACAGGGACGGTATTCTTTGCATGAGGTACATAAGTAGTGAGGACGCTGCAGAGGTACATACCTACTACCTGTGAAAACACCAAATTACACACAATGACTGACAAGGGGGCACAACAAGGGCACATGTAAACAGAAAAAGCAGGCTAAGGACCGCCACTCCACTAATATGCTGAGGACAGGCATGGGGCTTCAGGTCGTGGGCATCTGAAGTGTCCCAAACCTGTGCTGGCTACCCACTCAGACTGCTGGTAGCAGCAATGACTCCCGATTGCATGCAGTGCCAGCACTCTGCCTTACCTCTGCCTTTTCCATTTACATGTGTCCTTTTGGCAATGGACATAAGGAGTGAAAGGGGGAGGTAATGTAAATCCTCTTGCCCTGACCTACATACATTTACTACCCTGACCTACATACAATTCAGCACCATCTATCAACTGGATATGGGCCTCACGGGTCAATAGCCTCCTATACAAGCTAGGAGCAGTCTTTGAATCCCCTGCAGGAAGGTTAGTCTCAAATAAATAAATAACTGGTGCCCAAATCATGGACTTAAACTAAATGCCAAAAAATGCATTATTGTATCCTTTGAGAAGTCATCTAACCCAAGGAACTAGCACATTGACCATAGGACCCCCTAAGAGTTGACACAGTTGTTTGGGATTTGAGAACTTAACGTGGACAGTGACCTAACTGTTGACCAACTTGTCTCTTTTGTTGTAAAATGTTCTTCTATATTGCACGGCTTAGAAATAAAGGGGCTGTATCTAGATCTAGGGATGTCATTGGCCCCCATTTATATGCATATTGGTCTCTCTTGCCAGCCATATAACCACAATGAGGACTTTACTGTGTATCAAACAAATTCTACAAAATGATATAAAGAAACTGGTGTGGGATGGCTTGAAATGACTCCATGTAGACAAAAACCCAGATCTTGCTTGTGCATTCATCAATGTGATAATGACCTCTACTTATGTGAATAACAGTGACGAGTGACAGCTGCTGAGAGTTTTACCTGAAAAGTGATAATGACTCAGTGCTACAGTGGAACTGCACTTACTGTTAATGTGATAATGAGCTGCATTTCATCACTTGAAAGTTATGCATGCTCAGACACAGGTGATAATTGCTGAATATAACCTGTTGAGTAGACATTCATTATAATTCTGTATAAGTAGTACAACACTTACACATTACTGAGCCCTTCCTCCCACCTAATGTCCACATCTGACTGACAAAGCCATGAAAAATGCCCAAAATATATGGTAGCTACATGCTGGTAGTAGTCGGCAAGTAATAACCTTTACCTGACTCGGGCAACTGCTGAGTATAATCAGAAATACAATAATACAAGCAGACATGTCTAACTTATCTGGTTCATCCGTGTAAGAATTAGTCCAAAATGTAGTAATTCAAGTAATCTCACTTTACCATCCCTCTGGTTACAATAAGACACAGAGGTGAAAAAGGTAGAAATATTATCCAAAATACTGGTTGAGCAATGCCAAAATCAGCAGTAAAATATATTTAACTAAACCTCTCATACCACCCATACATTATTCAGTAGAAAGAAAGACTGAATCAGAATGTACGTGCAGAACGGTTAGATATATTATCAGCACTGTTTGTTATCCATCATTCCAACATTTCTTCAGATGGATTTATCATCAGTTTACCCCAATACAGTATGTGCATATTGTTAACAGATAATAAATGTTTCTTGAAAGCTGGATACAGAAACAAAAAATGATAACCATGACTAAAACCTATGCTTGTTCCAACACATCTGTACTGCAATATTCTAGCAAACAGATCAGCTGAGAGAATGTTGAGATATGCACAATCACCAAAATGAAACGTTTTGCCAAAAAACATCAGTAGTATTTCCTAGTATGTGTAACCACCAAAATTAAGCAGTCACCCAAGCGATCCCTTGAATAAAATGTTGATATATGCACAAGCACCAGAATGAAATATTTCTCAAATGACCATCCAGTAACATTTCCTGCCATACACATGCACCATAATGAAACAAACAGCCACTGTTTTGAATAGCACAACAGCTAGCCAGTCTGCCCCTTGGGTCATATGCCTCCCTCCCACTCCATCTACCTGTAAAAAAGAAAAAAAAAATCTCTCTAAATGAACTACAGCCAAAATATGCAGATTCATCACCCTATCTCCCAAGAGAGACCACTGTCATACAGATCACAGAGGCGTCCCATTCCACAAAGGAATACCTTAGTACTATGCAACCTTCTGTTATTTGTGTTTGAAAAAATAACACCAATTTTCACTGCCATCCCTAAATAAACAAGTGTTTACCAACCATCAGCATTATTGTTATCTCGGAATCTACCCATTTTTTTTTTTTACTCTGCAACCAAGTAATACTGCCGTTGGTAGGTGTCTGATCAAACCAGAATCATTGAGCTGCCTCTGCTGAGAGACCCATCTGGCTTTTATTAGATTCTCCATCCATTGCCTGCAGTCATAAGCAGAAATATATGTGCAGGTCCTAGCTACCATCTGGAAAAGAAACATAATGGAGGTAATCACACCTAATACTGACACTCATTGACAAATGATGACGTGTCCCCTAGCTATAAGGGGAAAGGGCCAGGTACTGGGGATGATCAATGTGCAAAGACATGCAGCAAAGGAAAGGATACAAAGAGAGAAAAAATAAAGCAATTACCTCAAACATAAAAAGCAGCTGCTTTATCCTGTTTGTGTTGTGCAGCTTTACACTCCCCTTGTACCTCATAAAAAATTGCCAGAGAGCAAAATGTACAACTTTAGAAGAGTCACTACAAACTATACACAGAAGCAAGTCTTGTCCAAATATATTCCAGTACCAATCCAATTACATACTATAACGCAACACCCATTAATAATTACTTTTATGGTAGTGGTGCAAGCCCCAGTCAAACCTCAAAAAGTAGAATAAAATAAATAGCAGGGGCACAGCAGCCCTTGTACAGAAGTGAACATGGCATGGCACCTTGCAGTAAGCCAGTGAATCAGTTGTCTGTGTTGTGTATGCATAAGTGCCAAAATGATACAGTAAACTGCTTTGCCCACCAATCACTTCAGCAGTCTGACCATGTTTGCACAAGCACTTCCCTGATACACAAATGAATTATTTCCCTACCGATATCTTCATTCGTACATGTTATACACATGCCCCAAATGACCCCTTCAGGAATATGTTGAAATACGCACAATCACCAAAATTAAACATTTTGCCAAACAACCCATTTCTGCACTCCCTACTATGTGCAGCAAGCAAATGAAGTCACCCAAGCGACCCCTTGAATAAAATGTAGAAGTATGCACAAGTACTAGAATGAAATATTTCCCAAAAAAACACCTGCTAACCCTACCTAGGGCATTTCACTGTCACACACACCTCAACCTTTTAATGTAAGAAATCTGGACAAAGTCTAAAAAAAATAGGGACAGATTATAAGTAATTTTCTCATGAACTTAGAAAATTGCTAGAATAACAGGATTTGTGTTGGTATTCATTTTTCTAAAGGATCTGAAGCCTAAACCTCAAATATCTGCCATTATTGCCAAAGCAGTGTCATATCTGGTTAACCACACCACACAATCGAAGTCAAGCAACTGGGGTAACTTACAGCAAGGTCACTGTCATTTCAGACTGTACAGTAGCAGTACAACTGTACATACACTAGCACAACCATCAGTTTCCCATGCAGCTTGCTGCTAAACCCTGCATTAAAAACTCACAAATGAGAGCTCCAACTACTTACGTTCTGGTATAACGTTAACTGTATGATCTGAAAGCAAAAAACCAACCGACTTCCACAGATGCATGAAAAGTTTCTCTCAGTTCATCTTAAGTATCTGAAAAAATTACTCAAGTTTATATCCAGGAGGCATTCAGACAAGTACTTGCTCTATCCCACTTTCAAAGACAATGCAACCCACAGAGTGCAGAGGATTTATGTAAACATAGCAACCTTGCTTTTGTAAACAGCTTATGATAACATTAAATATAAGAAAACATATTGCTGAGCTGACCGTAGTTAAAACTCAATATTCACGCTAAGCAAGAACAATAAACTACATTCTCAAACTACCTTTCAAAACAGTCCACCAGTACAACCACACTACAGCCAAAACGGAGTCCATCATTTGGACTCCCATCACGAAAAAACTACAATTAGCATCAACTTAAAGCATCACCCAAAATGATATGGCAACCAAAATGTTATTATTGCAAATCATGAGATCTGCAGTCACACTGGAGATGCACCACATTCCTTCAGCCAACTGACCAACTTAGTGTCAAATGAAACTGCCCAATATGGAAACATGGTGCCTCAAAATGGACTTCTGATAGGGTTACAGCCCTAAGCTAGGCTGCATACATATACCAGCATAATACAAAAAACGTGAGTTTATCTAACCGGCACTGCTAATACATCTCAATAGCTGAACTTCGAATTAACATACACTGACACTTCCAAAAACATCGCATCCAGAACCTTTTTTCATTGATGTGTAAAAATCACTCGAATACTTGCAGTTAATCCCACATATACAAATTACCACATGTCACAGTAAAACAGACAGAGAGACGTCCCATTAGAGAACATGGAGAAGAACATTCAATCAACAATGACTGAATGAATGGAGGACTCGCAGATATTCATCTCCTTACATCAAAGCTCATATGGAGTCTTATACTACACATGGCAAAGCTGAGGCAAGAGCTTTGTGATCATCCTCTACCAGCTGGTAAACTGTAGGCACATTACATGCAAAAAAATTGCTAACCATAACATCCATGTTAAAACAAACAATGTGGAATAAGGCCAATGAAATGAGGAGTAGGACAAAGGGCTGTATCTGTCTACACTACACATCCATACTTATCACTCACACCAGTAAGGAGAGCACTGGATCAGAACCTCACTGGAGCCGAGGGCATTCTGCACAAGGTTTCTTCCACTTTCACAGGCATACCCCTGTGAATTTTATTTTACAATATGGCAGCCAAACAGAGTTGCAAGCAGCTAGACACGGCAAAATCGCTTGGAGAGAATGATTACAAAGTTTTGTTGTAGGGGACTGAATAAGTGATCTTTCATGAACCAGTGAGCTTCAGCACTAAAAGCATCAGTCATACTCCCACTAACGGTTAAAAAAGAAAAGTAAAATAGATAGACAAAAGAGCAGCTCTCCAGTCTCTCTACCATTGCTGTAGTTGTATCATCGGATGTTTATCTTCTGTTTGCACTCATGCGTACATGGTAGCCACCATTTCTGGGATTACAACAGTTCCGTCACCTAGAATGCAGGCGCAGTTTCTTTCATAGCCCCTGTCTTCAGAGTACAGCACTTGACAGGAATTTTTCTCAATAAACTCCAATATTACTATCACGTAACTCCATGCTGAAATCTAAGTTAAGAAGGTAACTGACAAAGTTCACTTACTTTTTCAACTTATATTTTAACACTGGAGCTACAACAGAACTGTAAAATGACTTGCGCTTGTGGAGGGCACTCGGGGGTAATAGCTTACAATTAGTATGTCATCATGGTGCGCTCGATGTTAAGCACATAGGCATCATGAGAAGGTACTTGGGGTTAATGAGTTAAGGTCTACAGACTCATTAACCTTGCAGTCCAACTGTGGGTGTCAAATCACAAATAAGACCAATAGTCAGATTGCATCTGTTTGGATTGGTACATCACATCAGATGGCTATAAAATTCTGTCTAGAATTCAACATTGCCATACTGTACCAGTATCACAAGCATTCTTCACAACTGGTCCAAAGCAATTGATAGGAAAATAATATTCTTTTGGCTCGGTATTCTTTTTGGCACTGATTCTTGCAGCACTCCAGCAGTATTACTGTTAGACTACATCTTTCTTTCAGTGACTCAGTTGTCTTCTGCCCAGCTTTCACTTGGTCTAGGGAATAGTAGCAGCTCCCCATACCTCCTATTCTATGCTTCCATTAAGCTGTTTATTACTGCCATCTTATTAGACAGCTTTAGTTTCTCTAGCATGTCTTCAATGCAACTCACTTTAAGGTACATTTTCCTCCATTTTGTCTGAGGATCGGTGATAGGGACACATTCATATTACAATTCTGGTAGTTCAGAACTCTTCATTGCTAGTAGAGCTTCCAACTGGTCCACCATCAGTACTGACATTGATGCTTGTATTGACTCCTGAACTACCTGCTTTAACATTTTCCACAGCACAGCTGCTGAAAGCATTGTATGCTCAGAAATAATAATGATCTTTAAAAACTTAAGTTTTCTTTTTCTCATAGGTGTGTACTAGGCTAATGGCCCTGGAGCCTTTACAAGCCTAGCCCATAGACGTGCCCTGGCATCGTTCCGCCAGAAGTTAGTTCCCAGTGCCTTTATCAAGTACAGCCACTGGGGTGATCCCCAGGCTGAACGTTCTGTTACCCATCCACCCATCAAGATTTCTCTTAAAGAGGGACAGCAAGGTGCTCTGCTTGACATGTATAACGAGCCTGTTCCACGGCATGGGCAGTCTCTGGGTGATGAACCTGTCCCTCCAGCATGTTCTGTTGATTGTGGTAATGAGGTTGAAGTCTCTGGAGTGTGTGGTGCAGAGGGATTGTGATTTCTTTAGAGGTAGCACTTCTAACAGAGCTGGATCAGACATGGCTTTGTAAGTCAAGCAGAGATCACTTCTAAGCAGGCGATATGAGACAGAGAATAGCTAGAGTCTCTTGAGTCTGTCCATGTAGGACATGTGTTTAATGCCTAGAATCCACTTCAAGAGGTACTTCTGTGGGTTCTCTGGCTGTTGCAGGTGTCTAGTGAGGTACATGCCAAATGGGGCAATATACTCGATGATTGGTCTAATGAGGGAAGAGTAGAGAGAGATGATGACCTCTTTCTTCCTGGATGCAAAACCCTTCATAATGAGATGTGCCACATAGAAGGACTTTCTGATCACAGTGGCAATGTGGTGGATGAAGGAGAGGTAGTTGTCAACCTGCATCCCCAGAGCTCTTATAATGCCTTCAGTGTTCAGTGGGCTCCCATTAATGTGGTAATTAGTGGGAACTGAGTTTTTACCAAAGGGGATAACAATGGATTTTTTGGCATTAAGCTTAAGGCCATGGTTTTGACACTACTCACTGGTCTCAGTGAGGCCTTTCTGTAGGATGTCTGCATCACTTGGGGAGTTAATAATGGCTCCCAGCTTGCATTCGTCTGCGAACTTGGTCAGCCAGAGTCGCTTTGTGTTGGACTGGACTTCTGAGAAGTAGATGCCGAACAGGAGCGTACCCAGGACCGATCCCTGTGGGACTCCACTTGTGACTGGTTAGCAGTCTGACTTGGAGTCTGCTACTTTTACACTGTGTTCTATCTGTGAGCAAGTTTACAACCCACCTAGTGATATAGGGGTTGATGCCTTTCCTAGTTTGGTGAATTTACCAATAATTCCTGACTGAGGAATGGTATCAAAGACCTTGGCCAGATCGAGGTAGGCTGTATGCACTGCCTTACCTTCATCCACAGCCCTGGTGACTGACACAAAGAAGTCAACCAGGTTGAGCAGGCATGATCTCCCTTTCACAAAGCCAAATTGCCTGGGGTCTAGACTTTACACATTTCCTATATCTTTGTTAATCAGGTCCATGATGATGCGCTCCATAGCTTTACATATCAGACTCATCGGGCTAATGGGGCGATAATTCCCAGGGTCAGTAGTCACTCCCCCTTTATGGAGATGGATGAATGTAGCAGTGCGCCATTCAGTAGGGACAAAGCCTGAGGTGAGGCTGTGACTGAACAGGGCACACAGATGTGGTGCCAGTTTGCTTTGTATTTCATGTAGAACACAACCAGGGATATTATCGGGCCCCATGGAAGCTATATTCTTGGCCTTGGACAGTGCAGGTTTAACCTGTGCTGCAGTAATAATGGGTGCCTGGCATTCTTCCAGTACTGTGATTGGTCCTTTGGGGGGGGGGTAAAGTGGGCACTGAATCTGTCAACCAGTATGTTGGCAATATCTGTTCAGTATAGAAGGTACCATTGTGCAGTAACTCAGAGCAAATATGGGTATTGCCGTGGAGGTTCTTGATATAGCTATAGAAGGCTTTGTGATTGTTTTTAGTGTCTGCTGCAATTCTGCCTTCATAACTGGCTTTAGAGGATTTAATGAGGGATCTCAACTTTTTGTTGAGGCTAATAAAGGAGTTTTTCCAGTCTTGGGACTTCACCTTTTTCTGCAACAGTTTCCTCCTTCTGTTGTAGAGTTTATTAATGGCAGGGGACCACCAGATTGGCTTCCTTTTTTTGGTGGAGAGCGTCTTGGTTCTGTTGGGTATGGCTAGTTCATGCATTTATGTAGATGTTCTTACAGTGCATTGGTGTATGATTTGGCAGTCATGCAGCTATTTTCCATTGGCATGGGTGCCGTGAAGTTAGCCACCTCTGTTTTTAAGAGTCCAAAGTCAGCTTTGGAGAAGTTTTTCATGGTGGTTACCTTTGTGGGGGTGTGGGTGAGATGTGGATTTCTATGGTGATTAGTTTATGGTCAGATCTGACCATGGAGGGATTGACTATTGGTGTAGAGCAATGGTCACCCATGTTAGTAATAACCAGGTCAAGGATGTTTCTTCCTCTAGTGGGGGTCAGAATGAGCTGATCCAAGGCATTAGAATTGATGAATTCCAGGAAGTGTTAGGCCAGTGTATTGGTGCATGACAGCTGACTTGTTACCTTCTCCTTATTCAACCTATTGAGTGGGACATCTGTGTGCCTCACTATTGAGTCACCTGTGATTAGTGTATTGGGCAAGCTATTTAGCCTTACGGGCTTAGGTTGAGGGGCACACTGTGGAGGTGAGCTGTGTGTCCTGTGGTTTGTGCTGTGTTGTCGTGGTTGAGTGCGTTTCTGTCTTGGAGGTCTCTGCTGTTTGGGTAAATTTCCATTAAGAGCCTCTGCAAAGGTGGGTGTGTGGTTTGTGTTTTTATGTGACAGCTGTAATAGTGGTTCTGGAGGGCTGTGTGTTCCATGTGGTGTGGTGCAGATGTTGACCTCCTCTTGACCAGCTAGTCCGGTCTTGGCTGGAGAGTGCATAGCTTCCAATTTGGTGATATAAGTGTATCTTTCACAAGTCTGATTGTGTTGGGAGGTAAGAGGAGAGGGCTGTCTGTGTACATGAGGCAGTTGCTACACTGCCTCAGAATACCCAAGTGCACCAGGTTAATAGGAGAAAGCACAAGGAACTGCCCTTTAATCATGCCAGGAGGGGTGGTCATAACTACTAAGTACTGGAGCTATTTCCGTGAAGAACGACTAGTGCTGATGGCACTTAGGTGTGCTACAATAATTGCTACAAAAACCTGTCAAGGTGCAAAGCAATTAGGCTATTTGAAGTACAAGAGAGAAAGAATAGCAAGATCTAAGGGAAAAACTGAAGAGCAGACTTTCTGTCACCAGTAATAGTTTACCTGAGCTTGGTGCTGCTGCACAGAGCTTAAACAAGTGCAAACCCATTCAAAAGTGGGCTTTTAAACCAGAAACTTGAAAGGGATGGAAAAACTGTCCAAACAGCCAATAAACTACAATTTCTTGGCCAGAAACCACTCCTCTTGTGGTAGTTAGGCTGCCTAGTGCTTACCAATCCCACTGATAAGCTAGAAGGCTTTACTCCAACACAGAAAGGCTCGGGGGACTCAGAAGCTTACAAACAGTCCTGGATAAAGCAAATCTGTATCTGGACTAGACTAGTAATAGGAAAGGCAGGAAACAAGCTTAGAGAGTCTAATCTGAATGTAACATAATCTCAAGCAGAGACTCCTTTCTTCATGAACTACCTCCCTCCTTTAATAGACTCCATCAGCCTATGAATGGTTTTCACAGTTGCCTATAGAGAAGGTTAGGTTCTGTGATCATTAAGGCATTACTGTTTAGGCAGAATATTATTTACAAGGAAGTAGGGAAGAGGTATCTGCATATTTGGGTAAAATAATAAAGGGGGTATTAGTATAATGAGGGAAATAAAAAAATGTAAAAGGAGAAGTAAAAAGAATAATAGAGCAAATTATGAATTTTGTAGTAAACTATGTAGAAAATATGTATGAGAGTAAAATTTAGGAAAATAAGAGTGGAAGTAAAAAAAAAATCCATAATGAACTAATGAAGAATTTGAAAAAGAAATTACTATTAGTGAATTGGATGAAGTACTTAGGAAAGTAAAAGTTGATTCATTATCAGGCCTAGATTGTATAAGTTATGGACTGTACAAGAAATTAGTGGATTGGCTAAGACAGTATTTTTTAAATGTACTGAATGAATGGTTGAAGGAAGGGTTTGTTTATGAAGTGTTATGTAGTGAGAGATTAAAATTTATATGGAAGAAATGAGAAGAATGAAGTGAAAAAACTGGAAGCACATCACACTAAATAACACAAATTTTAACTTTTTTTATGAGGACAATACAGAGGAGAATGGAAGGAAAGATGAAGGCTATTATGGAAGAAAGTACAAAAGGGAAAGGATGTAATGAATTGTTATTGGTTTTGAGAGAAATTGTAGATGACATAAGTAAAAGGGAGGATGTGAAACTTATGATTGGTGATATTAGCAAGGCATTTGATGCAGTAGGGACATGATGCTTTGTAGATGTTATAGGGAACTACGGAACAGGTAATAGAACCAGGAGAGTATGCATGTCAGCATATCAAAATAACAGAGTGAGATCATTAGTGAATGGATGGCTGAGTAAAGGAATATGCAAGAAGTGTAGTATAAGATAAGGATGTCCCATGAATGGAATACTATTTGCACTGGTGATGAATGTGATAGTGAGTGAAGTAGCTTATAAAATTAAAGATGCCAAATATGTGATAGAAAAGGAGGTGTTGATACTAGTAGTTTTGACATACACAGATTATATAGTTGTAGTTCCTAAGAACAAAATATGGATGAGGGAAGTGTTGGTGTGTCTGAATGAATGTTTAAAAGAAATGGGGATGACCTTGAATAAAGAAAAAAGCAATGGTTTGGGTGATGTTGTGTAAATTGGGGTTGTGTATTTTAAAATGAATGAGGTATTTTTGCTAGGGGTAAAATTTGGGAAAAATATGCACTTATGCAATGGGAGTGATTTATAAAATAAATGTGAGAAATATGTCTTTTGTGGAGGACATATAGATTAGCATTCACGAAAAAAAGGTTTATCTGGTGAATTCTGTTGTAATGGGAAAATAACATATGTCAAACGTTTATATGATCCCACAAAAAAAAAATATGAAAAGGAAATTGTGCAACTAGTGTTTTCTTTCATATGCGATTCAGAATTAAACCCAGTGAAAAAAAAGCTGTGTTACACATGAGTAAAGTTAAACAGAGATTGGGGTTTCCAAACCTAGTTGTTTATTCTGCTTCTTTAAATTTGTATAGAGTATTAAAGTGGGTAAAGGAAGAGAAGGAGACATCAGTAAACAGAATGTTTAATTATAAGTATAAATATTTCTTAGAGATGATGAGAATAAGGAAAAGAGATAAAGAATGTGTAAAATGAAGAAATTAAAAATTATCAAGAAAAAACAACATGGAAAATAAAAACTGATGATACAGAGAAAGATTGAATGATGTGGTATAATAATACGACAAACCAATATTATTATGTAAATCTATGGGAAATTTTACAGAGAGGAAATGATTAAAGCTGTAGTCTGGATGAAGTGGTGTACCAACATAGTAATGTGTCAGGATTTCCTATGGACACCCTGCATTCATTCATTACCAGTGAAAGGGAATATGCCATATAAACAGAAAGTTGAAACAGTTTGTTTATTTTGTTAATAGGAACAGGAAACGCAGCATGCTTTTTTAAATGTAAAAGGGTGGTGAAACTCGAAGTTGTATAAAGAAATTTTTTGAGTCTATTAATGACATAAATGATACAGATAAGAATATGATTATGTATGAATATTATAAGAGCTAGAAGAAAGAATATGTGAGAAGGGTAGATGAGAATTTATTTTGTATAATATGGGTTAATTACAATGAAAGACTGAAATTCTGTTTAATGTAAAATGGATTTTAACATATATTGTGGAAAATTTGATTGTGGAAGGAGTGGGGGTTAATTATGGAAGAATAGCAATGAGGACGTTATAACAAAAATGATAAATAGTAAAAAAAAATAGAAATATGTATATATGTTCCTGTAAATATGTGCATTTTTCTAAATATGTAAATGTGTTTTCTCTTTTGTTTAAAATAAAGGACCTATACTCTCTTCAATAGGTGCTATGGGATCTTTTACATCCACCTGAGCTACTAGCAACTCTAGCAGATGGGGCCTTGGTTTAACACCTCATCTAAAGGATGGCATACTCAGAAATGCAATACCGCCCTTATGCTGCACTGCAGTGTCAGCAATCGATCTACCTGATCTGGAAACAGAACCCAAAGCCTTCTGCACCAAAGGCAAGCATGCTACCTGTTGTGCCATTGACAATGTAAATTAGAAAAAAAAACATCTCATGAACTCAGTTTACCATCAGAAACCAATGGCAACTGCAAATCATTTGTTCGCTATGTATGAAAAATAAGAAATAACGAAGAGCATTGCTTCAGGATTACTCATAATGTTACCAACTACTTGGATACAGTGGATAATACTAACATACTGGCTAATGGAACGTTTCCCCCCAGGCCTCCTCTGAAAATACACTCTGTCCTAGTCGGACTTTCTCAGTCAACGAATGTTAAATAAATATAGTGCCCCCCTTCACCCCTGAGACATCTGTTCCAAATCCACCTATCCCTGATGGTCTCTTGCCACCAATCATCACATGAGAGCACATACTTAATGTGCTCTACAAAATGAAAAATATTTTGTTCTTTGGACCTGACATCATATCATGTTGCCTAATTAATAACACTAAGTACTAGTGGTGTACCCACTCCTTCAGCTGTGCAACCTGAACCTATCAACTGGCTTTGTCCAAAAGGAGTGGTGCACAGCTGTTATAATCATGGGTGCCGGAACCATAGAGCCAGTGAGCCGGGAGCCCCCCCCCCCACACACACACACACACACTTTTACAACTGAAAGACCTGTCAGGAAAAATTAATGAAGTGGAGTTTTCATGGATTTGTGTGTGGAAGTTAAACTAACTAAACTAGCTGTTCTTGTTCTCTTATTGCTCTGTGTTACAAGAGTTATGCTGCCACTGTTCTGTTGGTTCTGCCAGAGCCAGAGTCATGCCAGTAAGGAGAGTTTTGTTCTTTTATTTGCAGGAGTTATGCTGCTTGTGTGTGTGTGTGTGTGTGTGTGTGTGTGTGTGTGTGTGTGTGTGTGTAAAATATCCCAATTAGGTATACCTGGTGGTTAGTGTTACTCAGGCTCAAACAAAAGCCTGAATTCTTGGGTTCCTATCAGAAGACCGAAGACGCAGTCTGTCGAATGCGTCTTGGTCGAACTGTAAATGTCGAAAATGCAAAATGACGAAGCGGCTTTTAAGCAAATTCTTTCCCTGGGAAAGAAGTTGCTTGTCCGCTTCTGCCACTTTGCCGTTTTCGGCACTGTAGTGCGATCTCGGAGTCGGTATATCTAAATAGGGGGGTGTGGGGGTGAAGCCCCTCACTTAAAATAGTGTTTAGTGTGTTTTTTTTTGGGGGGGGCAGCAATTTTTTTCCTTGAGAAAAAAAATCGCGGTTCTGGTAGTTCTCTCATTTACGTTTTCAATGTTTTGGGTTCATTATAACAGCATTCGATCTTTTCATTGTTCGCTGTTGTAACATAGACCCTGAATTCTCCACCCATACCACCACTTGTGAGTGAGGGAGTTGAGGCCATAGCTCTCAACTGTCTAGATTTTCACAGAATATTTGGCTCACACTTTTAGTCTGCTCCTCTTAAAATTTGCGGTTTTCTGGCAAATCAGTGAGAACTGAATTCACTAAAGAATGATAGCCCTTTAAGTTTCAGTCTTCCTAGCTTTCAAGAAACACATGGCAACACAAAACACTTTATTTTAGCAACTTTCTAAGATTATACAAGCAATATTTAAAATGTGTCCCTGGTTTTGGGCCTTTGCCCCCCCCAATAAATGTTGGCTTTTTCCAGATTTCTTGTGCTGCGAAGTTGAGAGATTTAGTTGAGTGTCAAGTGGATGTTATAAGGAGCTGAGAGCTTCAGGGGAAGAGAAGTTTAGTGCTACTTATGCCAAGTCATTTGTATTGTTAGTAGCATAATAGGAAGTATACTTGCTTCTAATGCAGAATGCTGTGCATTCTACTCCCACAGTATACAGATGGATCGCTGATACTGTACTGTGTTGTACTTTAAAGGGAGTGGATGCTGCAGTCCGAATGTCCTCCTTTGGAGGGATTACCTAGTAACTATGTTTCTGTTATCAGTTTGCCATCCATTCCCCATTGCAAAATTACTAGCTTATCATTTTTTTAATGTAGCATAGGCAATTTATTCTTCAGGGGCAACAGGCACTTTATTTGTAGATGAAACAATGAAATATAAAATTGTTTGCTAACAGCAACATTTTCATTAGTTGCAGATACCTTTAATGTGGAATTATTTAGATGACTTACTTCTGCAGAGATTTTGCATATTTACTGATATTGGTGGATTGTAATGACAGAAGTATGAGTGGCCTTTTATGGTTGAAATTTTCTGAAATGGGTAGTTTTGTCATTATTGGTTCATACATTTTGTTTCATTGCTTACTAGACTGTTCCAAACTACAAATTTAAAACACATTCTAATAAGTGGTGCTGTATTATACAAGGAATATAATTTAGTAGAATCAGGTTAATACAATTAGGAAGGTGAATCAAAGAATGCATACATGTATGTTTGCTCACAGGATGCAGATCATCAAAATAGTGGAAGAGACCAGACACCAATGGAGTCCCCCAGGTTCGGTGCTGACACTTTTCCTGTTTGGCATATACATCTCAAAAGTAAAAGGAAATACCAAAGGGCTTTGGCTGACTAAGTTTGAGATGACTGCAAGCTAGGAGCAGTTACTGAACCCCCAAACGACTTAACCATCATGCAGGAACTGGTGCCAGAATCATGAATTGAAACAGAACTCCAAGAAATACATTATCATATCCTTTGGGAAGTCATCTACTCCAGGGAGTTGCCAAATTAACTATGTCCCCTGAGAAATGACCCAGCTGTTTGGCATTTGGGAACTTGTGTGTACAATGACCTAACTTTTGATCAATATGTGCCCAGAGTCATAAGAAAGTCTTTCTATATTGTACAGCTTATAAACAAACTGATTGTGACTAGATCTAGAGATGTTATCGTCCCCCTTTGCAAAGCCCTCATTAGGTCAATCATTTTGTATAATGCTTACTTTGGCATGTATCTGTCCAGATCCATGCAACAATTGGAATACCCACAGAGATACTTTACTAAAAGGATACAAGTCCTAAACAATAGGTCTTGCATGGACCACCTCAAAGATTTATCACTATACTCAGTATCCTACAGAGTGCTTAGAGGTAACATGTCTGTCATACAAGGCATCCTTCGACCTAATAGAGATGGACCTACTGAACATCAGCAAGTCAAATGGCATCAGAAATACTCAGTCCAGGTATCTAGACTGAATGTTGTGGAGAGATGGACATATATCACAGAGGCTACTACTGTTCCAGAACAGACTTTCCTTCAAGTAAAACAAAGCTCATCCCTGCCATTATTCAAATGTAACTTGGATCTAAGGATGGGTAATAGAAAATGTACTCCAGGACTGCCCCTCATGCCACTAATGGATAGAGGCAGTTCCTAAATGCTACATCCCTTACATGGGTCCCCTCAAATTATCTATAGTATGATCACATTTATTCTCACTAGGGCTAATATGCAATTAACAGCCATGGGATAGGTAAGACCAATCAGGAAATGTTAATTCAAGTACCAAAAGGGAAACTGGCTAAGCTTAAAATGTCCTCCAAGTGAACCTATGTTGTGGTAGTAAATAGCTTTAAAAAAATTGCCCTTTTTAGATCACTAAGTGCCCCTCTCACCTTCTGTCCCCCCCAGCCTTCAACAGCTTCCGGCACCACTGGTTATATCACTCCACTAGGATGGCCTTACCTGAGATCCTGGGAAATACAGAACCATCAGCCTTACAAGTCTTATATGATATGCCGTGGAACATTAAATGGACATAATTAACTATGATATCAAAAATCTAATCAGATTCAACCGCAGCAGTTTGCCTTTGCAGGAGTAGATCCTGTCTCATAAATCTTATCTTCTGTGAGAGGGTTCCTCAGGCTGTTGACTGCAGACAAACTGTCCACACATTGTACCTTGATCTCACCAAGATATTTGATACTATACCATATGAAAATATAATAAAATTGAATGAGCTTCAAATTGACTCACATGTAGTTAGGTGGATAGCCAACTGACTTAGAGAGAGGACTCGCACTGTAAGAGTGGGAGGAGCATATTTTGAAACTATGAAGGTGACCAGTGGACTCTTGCCCATATCAGTTCTAGAACCTTTGCTGTTATCTACGTCTCTGATTTCCAGTTATCAAATGAGGATCTCTGGTTAACAAAGTTTATGGATGATTGTAAGCTAGGAGTCATGTTCCCCTCTGGCATACATGTACTTTTCAGTAGCTGGTGCACAAAAAAATGGACTAAAGCTGAATGCCAACAAGTGCAACATTGTAGCAATCGACAAACACCCCTTAGCTCCTACTTACAGCATAGAAAACATACCACTTCAAAATGAAAATGTGAGAAACTGATAAGACCCATCATTGAATACAGTTCCCCCCATTGGGATGTACTTTACTAAGCATATCAAGCAATTAGAAAGACTACAGTGCCTTATAACTAAAAAGATCAGGGGCTCAAACACTTTAACTGCCGGCAAATATGGCAGCTTTGTTCTTGTATTCATTTGCATATAGACTACTTAGTGGTGACGTGTGCCTTGCTTAGAGGGGTACAGGGGATCCAGTAGTCTAAGAACTCATATACTATAATAAATCAAACCGTCCAGCTAACATTATGGCCAGAGACCTGAATCTACTCCAACAAGTAAATAAGACTAGGAAGAGGGATAGATTTGTCACACAATGCCTATCCCTTCTCTGGAACAAACTCTCTCTCTCTCTAAATTAAGGAATACTGACACACTATCTGCATTTGAAAAAAGAGATGGAGAACCAGATGGGTATTTACAAATTTGCCCCTGATATGATGGACTTGTCCCTCCTTGAAAAAAACAGGCAAGGCCTAAATTTGGTAATTGGCAAGGAGGAAATGGCATTATGACTCAGTTGCCTTGTAACCCCTATAACTATCAGATGAAAGACGAAAAAAAAGAACTGTATGGACTTTGTAACTGAAATGTTGTGTGTAACTTTATGCAATTTCTCAGAAAGGGACTAATTGCTTGTATATAATTACATTACACAAAGGTCTGGAGTCAGAAGAATAAGGGGCATAAAAAACAGACAAGACTTTTCATTGTATGCAAGAGTTTGAATGTAGAAACGCCTATTTACTGCTTAGTATTTCTTCTATTGTGTATGGAAAAGAAATGATGTAATCTGATACAATTCCCCTGGTTTTCTGTGGGAACAAAAACTACAAGCATAAATTATTTATATTTAGAGAAGAAAGCAAAGTTAGTCAATCTTGCTTAGAAGATCTCGCTCACTTCATCTATGAAGGTGTGTTTTGTAGTTTTGTCTTTTATTATTTTGCTAACTTAAATAGGTCCATTATTTCTTCAGTAAAGAGATATGGCATTTATCTAGCTTAGTCAGAGTTTTCTTTTTCTTTAAATATTCCCTCTTGTAGAAAGGACCATTTTATTTATTTATATATATATATATATATATATATATATATATATATATATATATATATATATATACACACACACACATATATATTTTCTTTCTGCATCACCTTGATCTCTGTGTATGTAATATCTATCAACACTGTCTGTATTGCTTACATAAACTTTCATGTATTCATGTTTAAGATTTCTGATGCTGCTAATTATTTATATAGTGTTATTTATTAGTGAAAATGAGAGTGCTATTTAGCAGTGTAGGCACCAAAGCTGTGTTATCTGACTCTAAATATACTAGTTGCTTGGGTATATTATTAATGACACAAAAACTCAAACAAAACAGCAGTCTATGGTTAAGCCGCAACTATAACCAGTAAAATGAAATGAAAAAAACATCCAGGGAAAACGAAGCGTTCTGTTGTGCTTTTATTCCAACTTGCAGAACAACTCAGTGAAAAGCATAAATGCAGAAAATCTCCTACACGTTTTTTTGTCACAGTAGCTGTAACTTCTTCAGATAATGACATTACTGAGTCAGTCACTTCAATGTGGTTAAAGGACAGATGTTAAGGGTGTCAAGACTTACTGGTAACAATGAATTGTTCCACAGGGAAATTTACAATTTAATTGGAATGTTTTTGGGTAAGGGGTACCCCTTGAAACTATTAACATAAAAAAAGAAGTTATTACAAAGAGGGAATCAACATTTACACCAATTCTATCGTCCAATTGGCAGCCTAAAAGTAAAGATATGATTCAAGGTAGTAGTAAGACCAATGCCATGGTTTTAGAATTTAATGGGGCTATTTCAAAGGTCGTAGATATTGTTAATCAGTGTTGGGAACTTTGTTTCCAAAAGGAGATGTTAGCTATTTTGGGATCAAAACCACAGGTAGCTTTCAGTAGGGGAAGGAATGTTAAAAACATTCTTGAAAAGAAAAGTAACATTCCAATATATAAATCCTGTATGTCCAAATATGGAAGTTGCAGTTCATGTAGGTACATAAACGATGGTCCCTATGTTTACATTCAAGGGAATATTTCTATTCAATGTCCTGGCAGATGCAACTGCTGTACTACACATGTTGTGTATGTGGCCACTTGTTTATCCTGTCCCTGCTTCTGTGTAGGTAAAACTATTCGGAGGTTATGGGACAGGATAAGTGAACATGTCAGGGCTATAAAGAACAAGGACATTCATAATGCCCTTTTCATACATTCAGATAAATGCATACATTTTAAAAAGTTTGTATTTTTTGTGATAGGGTTCCCACTGATGAGCGAGGAGGTGATATGAATTTAAAGTTGGAAAGTAAAGAATCCCTCTGGCAATTACGGTTAAATGCATCTGTGGACCCTGGTTTGAATAATTTTATTTATATCAAGCCGTTTTTGAAAATCAGGCATAATCAAATTGTGTAAACATATCAAATGGTACATCAACATTTTAAATGAATTTTCTAGTTTAGTAAGTTATAATTCTTCTTTTACAAATGTTATTCATTTAATTGGCATTTTAGTAAGCATTTTGATCATGTATTAAGGTACTGTCTTTTTAAGAAAGTATACAAGTTTAACATGCATTTCAAATCTGATTTGTAATATAAAAGCAGTATGGGTAGAATGTTTGAACAACTCTGAAGAAGCCTTTGGTTATTTTGGCGAAAGCGCTTAGTTGTTTGATCTGAAAATAAACGGTCCACTTTACTGGTTTTGGTACGTGTGTTTGTTATTTTACTTTAGTAACTTTCCATCTCCTAAGGGTAATCTAGTACATTGGTGAATCTACCCAAATGCTATGATTTACTGTTACAATGACCATCCTTAATAGGTTCATAGGTTCATAGAAAAGACAACACAGATATGTATGGTATTTAGTACTGGGAAGGAGTCACTGTAGCAGTTTCCTTTCTCTTTTAGTGATTTTAGACACAGTTATTTTTGGTGTCCTTATAGTTTTAAAGTAGCCACTGTGGTAACATGTATTTTATATTTGTTATCTGCCTTACTTGGATTGCCGTTTTCTAATTGCTACATCTGCCTGCCGAAACTGCAAAGGTTCTAATTATGATCCTTGGAGGTGCAGAACTGTAAGTGTGAATTAAGAGGAGTACATACTACATCTGACACTGCAGTATCATGGAGTATTCCATCTTTGCTGAGGTATGTCAGTCTTGGAGTTAGTCTGTATAAGCAGCAGGAAAGTGAAGGGAGCAGGGGATTCAACCTACCCCCCATTAAACACTCTAAAAGAGTAATGGGGAGTTTTAGACTTGGCTGTTATTTGTTAGAACTGCAGTTTAATTTTTGAGGTATTGGGACTTATAGTGTCAGGTCTTATACTTCTGATATGGAGCCTTTACATTTACGCCTCATATTTTTAATTACATATATAATCACAGGTCTGTTACAGAGATCTGCTACAAATCATTTTTGGAGAGTCATAACTTTCTTCATAGAATTATTCACATATATTGAATTACTCACATATATTGCAACTGCTGCTTAGCACTGGAATTTTGCCCATCCGAACCACACTTCCTTGTGGGATTATACTCTTCAGGAACAGAAAAGAATGAAGAACTGATGGAATATATAAGGTAGCATCCTGCTTCCTTCCATCCTGCCTAGGCCCCAAACATTGAAATCAATACCTGCTTTGATTGCTCTGATTGGAAAATTGTACACAAAATGAGTAAATCCAAGTATCATTATTTATTATTATACAGATGTTTCCTCAGCCCTTTACTGATATGGTGGGTGCCTTATGCAACTTATTGTCACTTTGCTCCTGTTTTGTTAACATTGCTGACAATGTAAAAAGGAGTGTGGGTCTCCAAAATAATGTGATACATGTGAGAATTATTAAAAAGTTAATTGTTAATGTATTATCTTGAATTTGGGTAACTGAAATATGCCCTCCTTGGAAAAGACCTTGAGACTAGATGGAATTCAGTATAACAGTTTTTGCTGTTTCATCTCAGAGTGTAAAAATACAAGAAGTATCAAATGTCCAGGATACAGTAATATACCTTTAAATGCAAAGAGACCAGGATACAGTAATATACTATTAAATGCAAAGAGAATGAAATACATTTTTGCTTTGGTAACCAAAATAACAGGAAAACTAATGCGGCCTGGAGATGGAAAATGAGAACTTGTCATCAGTGTTGTGAAAGTTGCAAAAATAACTGTAATTTATATGAGCTGGCAACAAACTGGCCTTACATTTGGATATGACATAATTTCTGAATCAGCAACCTTTTTATAACTTTATATTGTGAAGAAGATCCTGACCACTCTCTCATTTGTACATTGATATAACATTGAATGCTTGTGTGCAATATTCAGACTCCACTTAATGCATGAACGATTAACTCATGCAGAAAATATATTTCAGGTCACTGAATATCCAGAAAATATGTTTATTTTCCATTTCTTGTTACCCTTTGGGTTAATGTTATTAATTAAACCAGAGTAATTCAAACTGCTATAGCACTAACATGTATTTATATAAGATAACTAATGAGGTGCATTGCATCATACATAAGTTGTTACACCTGTGTAACAAGCTGTCTATTTAACTGAGGGAGAAAAGAAAAAATACTTTAAGAGCATTTAGTAGTACTTTTTTGATATACAAAATATGGCTGCTGAGCTGTAGACACGTTTTCCTAGTAAGGCACAGTAAATAGATTATGTTCTGTTCTATTCTATTCTATGATTCCTAGTGAAACTTCCACAATGAAAGTTATGTATTTCTGAAGGAAATCTTCTAAAAAGTTGCGTAATAGTGAAAAATGTACATTTTTATAAACAATTAAATTCTTCTTCTGTGTTTTTTTTAATTCTGCTCTGAAATTAGGTCCTGTAGTTGCTTGAGATATTATCTTTAGTCCGATAAGTTCCACTTTGAGCTGTTTTCCACTGTCATCACAAACAACATAAATCTGAGTTGCTGTATAACAGGTATGTATCACTGTTTTGAAATTGTTTTGTGGGATTAGCCATTTTTGGTATTGTACCCTTTATCTATTTCAACACAGCTGAAATCTACAATACATCCAAATTATGAACATAATCCTCCACTTCATACTTAACAATTTTATCACCTCATTAGTTTTCATATTAATGTTCTTTTATATTTTATATTAGCCAATCATTTATTCTTCATCCATTACTGATTAACAAGAAACATTTGTAATTAGATTATATTTAGTAGTTATCTTATAGGTTCATAGGTAGGTACTTGGCTATTGGCCCTAGGGCCTATACAAGCCTAGCCAAAAAGGTACCCTGGCTTTTGCCACCCAAGAAAATTATTTTCCTGTGCCCCTGTCAAGCAGAACCACAGAAGGAATCCCTGGGGTGAATTTCCTATTACCCATCCAATCATCAAGATTTTTCTTGAAGAATGCTAATGAGGAGCTCTGTTTGACACAGATAGGTAGTCTGTTCCAGAGTATGGAAAGTCTCTGGGACAGGAATCTATACCTCCAGCATGTTCTGTTTATTGTGGTGACAAGGTTTAGGTCCCTAGAGCATGTAGCTCGGATGGATTGGGATTTCTTTAAGTGGAGCATGTCCAACAGCTCTGGGTTTGACATAGCTTTGTATGTTAGGCAGAGATCGCCTCTGAGTAGGCAATATGCGATGGAGTAAAGCTGGAGTTTTTTTAAATGGTCTGTGTAAGGCATAACTACCGCCTATGTAGTAGTACATGGGTACAGAGTTTTTACCAAAGGGGATGACAATGCACTTTTTGGCATTAAGCTTGAGACCATGGCTTTGACACCAGGCATCTTGTTTCACTGAGGCCTTTTTGTACGATGTCCACATCGTTAGGAGTTTTGATTATGGCTCCTAGTTTGCAGTCATCTGCAAATTTAGTTAGCAAAAGACCTTCTGTGTTAGCCTGTACTTCAGAGAAGTAGATACCAAACAGGAGAGGACACAGGACTGAACCCTGTGGTACTCCACTTGTCACTGGTCTGAAGTCTGATTTGGAGTCTGCTACTTTCACAGTTTGGGTTCTGTCAGTAAGTCAGTTGGCAACCCATCTTGTGACATAAGGATTTATACCTAGTTTAGTGAGTTTATCTATAATTCCAGAGTGGGGGATGGTGTTGAATGCCTTGGCGAGA
Organism: Protopterus annectens; assembly: GCF_019279795.1. Taxonomy (NCBI): domain Eukaryota; kingdom Metazoa; phylum Chordata; order Ceratodontiformes; family Protopteridae; genus Protopterus; species Protopterus annectens. The sequence continues at coordinate 632,399,858 of NC_056733.1, forward strand.
TCTAGATAGGCTGTGTGAACCACCTTACCCTCATTTATGGCTTTGGTGACTACTTCAAAGAAGTCTATCAGGTTTAGGAGACATGATCTGCCTTTTACAAACCCAAACTGTGTGGGGTCCAGAGTTTGGAGATCTCCAATGTCTTTGTTTATGAGTTCCATGATGATACGTTCCATGGCCTTGCAGACCATGCTCATCACGCTAATGGGGCAGTAGTTCCCAGGGTCTGTTGTGGCCCCCCCCCTTTGTGGAGTGGGATAACTGTCGCAGTGCACCATTTAATGGGCACAAAGCCTGAGGTGAGGCTATGATTGAACATGGTACTTAGGTGGGGTGCCAGTTCATTCTGCAGTTCATGTAGAAGGCAGCCTGGGATGTTGTCAGGTGCCATGGATGCTGTGTTCTTGGCTTTGGAGAGTGAGGTATTTACCTGTGTAGCCGTGATTACAGGAACTTTGCATTCTTCCGGTATAAAGATGGGCCCTTTAGGGGGTGAGAGGGGGGTAAAGTTAGCACTGAACCTATCTGCCAGGATGTTGGCAATATCAGTTGGTTCTGTATATTTAGTGTCATTGTGCTGTAACTCAGAGCAGATCTGAGTGTTGCCATTGAGATTCTTGCCATAACTATAGAATGCTTTGTGGTTGTCTTTAGAATCAGTGGCAATTTTGTTTTCATAACTAGCTTTGGAGGATTTTATGAGGGATCTCAGCTTCTTACTGAGGCTGACCAGGGAGTTCCTCCAATCGTGGGATTTTACTCTTTTTTGCAACAGTTTCTTTCTTCTGTTGTAGAGTTTGTTTATGGCAGAAGACCACCAGATTGGCTTCCTTTTTTTGGAGGATAGCATCTTGGTTCTGTTAGGGATAGCACAATCCATGCACTTGTGTAAGTGCTTATAAAGTGCATTTGTGTAGGATTCATCAGTCATACCTCTATTGTCCATCTACATGGGTGTTGTGAAGTTTGCCACTTCTATCTTAAGAAGCGTGAAGTTGGCTTTGGAGAAATTTTTTACGGTTGTTTTCCTAATGGGGGGTGGGAGTGGGATGTGGATGTCTAGGGTGATTAGCTTGTGGTCGGATCTGTCCAATGAGGAGCTGACCTCTGGTGTGGAACACCAGTCACCCATGTTGGTGATGACCAGGTCTAGGATATTGCTGCCGCTGGAGGGGGTAAGTTGGTCCAAGGTGTTGGAATTGATGATTTCCAGAAAACGTTGAGCAAAAGAGTTGGTACAGGAGTAGTTTTCCCAGTTAATGGTAGGGTAGTTGAAATCACCCATCATAAGAGTGTTGGGTTGTACATTAATATTTTCCAGTGTATCAAGAAAAGAGCCTGAACCAAAAAAAAACAAGATCAGAAGACTGAAGAAGTCTGTTGTACTGTCAGACAAAAGCGCTCAATATTTTTATTAAGTTGTTTGTTGGCTCCCAGACTTGTTTTTTTGGTTCGGAGAATCTCCAGTTTCTTATGCAACAATTGATCTCAGAAAGTCCATTGTTCAAATCTGAGACTACAGTATGCTAAGTACTTACTTAACCTTTCACCCTTCGCTAGGTACTTTCCAACAGTCATAATAAAGCAGAGTTCAGTTTCTGAGTCCTCAGTGAGCGACTGCTGTCTCCTAGCTTGGCTCAACAGCAAAACACTTGAATTTTCACTTAAAACAATAGCATTCAGAGTTTTCACCCAAAGGTATAAACATCCACTCCAGATTGATTTGTGTTGCTATTTGTGCCTATTTAATATCCCAGACTGAAACTTCACCTGTGTCCTTAATATTCTTCTAAACCTGCCTCTCCCTCTTCAGAAAGCAAGATATGTATTTTGCCTGTATATTAGAAGATTTGTGGTTTGGACTAATTATGAATGACAAAAAAAATGCATGCCTTTTGAATCTCTGGTGTACTCTTTTGGCAAGATATAAATGTAGGATTTAAATTACTACATTAATTATTACCAGCAGTAGGTGCAAGAAAAGTCTCTATATTACAACAGCAAACACTTAAAATAGCGAATGCTGTATAATCGACCCTAAAATGATGAAACAGCAAAATGCCAAACACACGGAACAGCGATTTTTCTCCCAGGGAAAAAAAATCGCTGCTCCTTAAAAAAAAAAAAAAAAAACACCACCACACAAAATAAACACCCCCCTACTTAAATATATCAACTCTGAGATCGCACCATAGTGGAGGAAATGGCAAAGTCCCAAAAGTGACACAGTGATTTTTTTTCCTTGGGGAAAAAAATCACTGTTCTGTGCATTTGGGATTTCACTGTTTCGAATAAAAAGGTTGGATTAAACAGCGTTCACTGATTTAATAGGGAACCGCAAGAAAATTGTTAAAGCTGATAAATTAAATGGCTAAGGAAAAAAACAAACCAACAGCTATCAGAGAACTTCTGGACTCAAATGACAGAGCTTATAGAACTGAATGAAACTTTTTTTGAAAAAGCTGTGCTTACAACATAGATATTTGCATCAGTGATCATGTGACTCCATGTCTTTAAATAGAACATTATGTGCAGGAGCAATTAATACTTCAGAAAGTGTTGTTTTTTTACCCGTAAGCTTGTATTTTCATTTTATTAAATATTTGCATGTTGTGAACTCTTCTGTTTTTACTCTCTCTAATTTTGTAAGTAATAAGAACACTAAAAATGTTAATCTTTTTTCACTGCATGGACAACCTATTTCTGACAACAGAACCTTTGTTGATACTTGCAGTGTATAGGTTTTCTCATATAAGTCTATTTGCTAAAAAAAGAAAAAAAAAAAACCTGCACTGTCTATTAAGTCTGTTATTACTAGACTTGACATGCAGGGTAAACTTGAGGATGACACCTTGCTCACCAAATTATTAAAAACATAATCTTCTGTCAGTTTAATTTTCTGTTCTTATAAATGTATTTATCTTCATTGATAAAATTCTGTATCTTTGGAAACACTGATCTAACATGAGGGTCATACTCAATGGACTTTCCAGATGGATTTATCTTTTGTTTCCTTTAGTTAGGCATTTAATCTTTTAAGCTCCTGAACCAGAGGGGGGGGAGGTGCAATCCTTGCACAGGTGCATGACAGGACATCATGCTGAGCAGCAGAAGAGCAGTCTTAGCCTCTGAACCAAGTAGTTCTTTTATGCCAAATGTGCAATTTGGATCTCAAACTTGATGTTCATCATGGATAAGTTCCTGCTTTTGAAGAGTACTGCACGGAAGCTTTCTAAAGATTTGTGTGACTATCTGTTAAGGAAACATGGCCTTCACTGGAACTGTTTCTACTACCTGGGAGAAATGCATTACATGAAAGTCAAAAGTCCAGTCACCCAAAACAGTTTGAAACACTATAAATTCCACGAATGCCAGGCCGTATAAAATCCAAGTATCTTTTATTACAGAATCAAATTGAGCGCTTTCGGTTACAACATATAGCCTTCATCAGAATGAAATTCCCTTCTAAACATCCTCATTTTTATAAAAACTGTGAACCAATCACAAATACAAAGCAATCAACATACTAATGACCAATTACATTCTAAAACATTAATTACACTTTGTCTAAAGCATATATCCAATTATTTTTATAAAGCTTTAAAATGCTGACTCAATTTATTTATAAATAGAAGGGAATTTCATTCTGATGAAGGCTATATGTTGTAGCCGAAAGCACTCAGTTTGATTCTTTAATAAAAGATACTTGAATTTTATATGGCCTGGTATTCGTGGAATTTATAGCATTACGTGAAAGTGTCAAAAGCCTGACCATTCATATACTTAAAGGAAAACTCCACCCTATAACTAAAAAAATCTGTTTTTTTCACTCTGTCTTTGTTTCCTGACATATGTTAAGACCCCCAAATCACTCAGAGTGCTTTATTTGTAATTTTAACCTGTTTTCCATAACATGGCTACCAATGGGGCTTGATGTATCAACGTGATCCTGTCTTTCCTCTACCATTTCTCTTTCCTATAATGCTTTGTTTGACTCATGCCAGACATAAGGAAGTAACTGTGAATTCCCATGCCATTGACATATAATGGGATTTGTGTGAGTCACTGTCATCTTCTGTACCTTCTGTAAAAGAACTTCTTTTCTGTCTCTAATCACCCTCATCTATGTTTGGCTCCGAGCTTATTTTACACTATACTTAGAAGTTATCCAGCTACAGCCAGAAAAGTAGAAAAATGGCAGGCGTTTTTTCAACGTTTTCTTTTGTAGTCTAAGAGGAACTGACACCCCCCCCCCATACACACACACACACACACACACACACTACTGCAGAGGTGTTAAAACTGTCACTGCACTGACAGACCCTTGGAGAATCAAGTGCCGTTGACAGCTCGTAATGGAAAGGAATGGACTTCTAATACAAATCTCTTCCTGTCTGCCTGCAGTAAGAATATATATTTAATTATTTAAATAGTTTCATATTTTTTTCTGGGTGCAAGTAGAAGAAACTGCTTGATTATTTTGGTTTGTTTTATTACTAGTAACAATTGATTTACCCATTACTCTATCTACAACTCATTACACTCTGAGAACATATGCTCCCAGGTACCTCTTTCTTCCCCCATTACACCTCCAACATTCACTGTCTACGTGAGGAAGAATTCTTTGATGTCTGGCTGGGGTATAAAGGTATGCAAACACTTCCAGGTAAAAATCATAAGTATTCTATATTTTGTTGCATATTTAGGAGCCCATACATATGTCCTCCAATTGTTTCTTTGTGAACTGTATTTCTAATCTCTCTTTCCAATCTTTTCTGACCTCTTCTGATTGATTCCTATAGTTATAGTGCAATATTTTTATATGCCCTTCTAATTATCCCATTTTAACAGCAGCTTCTGTTCTAAAGTCAAGTAAAAACTCAACCAGTGCAGGTCTTTATTTTAGGATTCCCCTAACCCTTTTTCTTGGCCTATACTCTGATATCAATCTCTGTTAGGGAAGGCAATCACTAGCCTGCAATCCAGATGTCCTGTTGGCCTCTTTCCAGTCCATTACCTTCCCGTAATTATTTGTTCCCAGTACATTAGTTCCATTGCCAACTTCCTCCAGTAAATTCCAACCCCATCTTGCCTAATCTCTGTACCCCTAATTGCAGTCATCCCTATCAGCAGAGTCTCATTTCTTCATTCCAAATGAAGAAAGAATTGAAGTAACACCAACACTGATTAGTGTTGACAAGGCTGCCTTAGCCTGGTATGTGCTGTTTCTTCAAGGAAGTTGTCTTTATTTGGCAACTTGGAGGTGTGAACTCATTGGTTTGAAAAAAGGTGTTGGTTTGGATTTAGCCACATGACTGGTGTTTCATTCATTTATCTTAGCCCTGTGGAACCTGATTCTTTATAATTAGAGAAGGGTTTTTAGCTGAAAGCACTTATCATATACAAATCAACAAGGGTATTTTTCATAGCCTTACATCTCATTTTAAGTCTTAACAATTAAAGTTTTTATTTTATTCTGAAGGGCATAATTTTTAGTAGCCTGCAGCGGTGTGTTTCAGTTTTTACACAAATCTTCAAAAAGAAGGTGTTCGTATGTAGCTCAAGGGGGACCATCCAGCATAGAACAGCCTTACATAGGGTTGCCACCTTCGTTCGTGGGGAAAACCGGAGTAAAACCACGCCCCCTGCGTCACCAGTAACCCCGCCCACCCCCTCTCCCACTCACATTCTGCCCATTTTGTGACGTCGCGATGACATCACTCAGTGGGGAACGCCCTCTTTTTTCGTTCCTGTTGCCTGCTTTCGGCTGATTTACTATGCCTTTCTGTAAAAAAAAAAAAAAAAAAAAAAAAAGGCATAGTAAATCAGCCGATTTACAAACTCCGATAGTCTGTTTCCTTTTTGAAACAGAATACCGGAGTTTGTACAGTATTTTCCGGACTACCGGAGAATCAAATTGATTTCCGGATAGTCTGGAAAAAAAAAACGGAGGGGTGGCGACCCTAGCCTTACACCTTAAAGTGGTACTAGCTAACTTAGCTGAGAGGTTTACTTCACAAGCTCAGCAATTGCAATTTTGACTATTGTCTAGGACTGTCCATGAGGAGTTGGTTCTTTGAGTCTACCTTGGCTTATTGAAATCATCACAAAGGACCAGTGGTTGTTTTGTATAATCATAATCCAGTGGATGCTACTGGAGTTCCATGCACAGTGGGTATGCATATATTAATATTAAAATGTTGTAAATGGACTTCCAAGATGGCTGCACACTGATCAAAAGCTTAATTTCAGCTCTCCCAAGTGTAAAAACAAAATGAGAAAAAGGAGTGCAACTGAAACTTATTTTTGCCTGGATACTAGCAAAAAAGAAATTTTGAGAACCTGAAAGAAGATCAGCCAGAAAAGGTGAAGACAAAAAACTGTCTGGGAATGACCTTGCAGCTGTTCAGCAAAAAGCTGTTCAAGCCTCAGATTTGGTTCAATAGATGGCTTCCAGTAGTTTAGAGAAAAAATAAATCAAATGTACTCAGAGGTGATTACAATAAATGAAACATTGAATGAATATATCAACTAAAATAACAAAAGGTTGGAAAATAGAAAAAAGATTTAGCCAGCTATTTGGATGAACTGATAAAACTGCAAAAAATCAGAGGTTGAAATGAAGAAAATGCTGGCTGAGTATGAGGAATTTCAAGATCTGTTTCAAAGAACAGCAAAGGTCGAAGACAGAGCTGCAGAAAAAAACTGAGATTTTCTGCTGTACCAGAGAAACTGGAAGGGGCAGACTATAATAAGTTTTTGAAAGCACAAATAAGTAACTGGACTTGTTTCACAATGGGATTTGTTACTTGAAAGGGCACATTGAATGTATTCTCCAAACCTGGCCATGGGAAAGCAGACAGTACCTATATTAGTAAAGATACAAACATACCTGCTAAAAGACTTGATACTGCTAAAACTGTGGCAGAAAAGAAAACTATTAAAATTGGAGACTGCAGAGTGTTTGTGAAAAATGATTATTCACTGTACATCAGGCAGAAGAGAAGCAAATAAGGGAATGTTGAGAGGCATGTGTGAGATTCAAGCTGCTGTATTCAGCTGTCTTCAGGGTATTTCTCCTGGAGGATCAAATATATTTTTGATGCAAAACAAGCTAAGAAGTAAATAAAAATGTTTATCTAATAAAAACTGAGTCAGCAAGCAGACTTTACTGAATTATCACTTGTGACATAAGAAAATTTACATTTATACAAAAGCAATCAAACTGTATTAACAAATTAACATTAACAAACATTATACTTCACATTATTGCTATGGATCACATAACCTATGCAACATTGCATAAATTATTCAGTTCCTGACCCTTGGTTTAAACAAGAAATATCTTTATTAAACCATCACAACATAAGCAATCATACATTTATATAAGTGAAAAACCACACCAACAATACTAGTTGCAAGCATTTTACATCACAAACCATACTGATACACTCCCAGTTGCAAATATTATACATCACTTATAATCTACACAATCATTTTCAGTCAAACATTACATGGCTCATTTAAGCCCTGCCTTCTCTTAAACCTCATTCATCCCCTGTATGTATTGTTCCCTCAGTTCCCATTTTTCATATGTAGTTTACTCCTACCCTTTTCTAAAGATCTCAATTCCAGTTGTTTTATCTCTGTTACTACATTCATTACTTCTAATATAGTTGGTTTAGATTTTGATTTCCATTTTTTAATTGCTTTTTTTCACAGCTACCATAATTAGACACAAGGCCTTACCATGTCTAGGCAATTCCGATTCTGTATCATAGTTCAGAAAACTCATCTCCCTCATCACACCAATCTGCCCACCCAGAATCTCCGACAGTGCATCCCACAGGGAATCCATAAAGTCTTCCAACCCACTGCACTCCCAGGAAATATGTTCTCTTTCTTCCCCATCACACCTCCAACATTTGCCGTCTATTTGAGGAAGAATTCTCTGGAGTCTACTTGGGGTATAAAAATATCTGTGTAAACATTTCCAAGCAAAAATCCTAAATCTTATAGATTTTGTTGCATATTTGAGAGACATACATATATCCTCCCACTGATTTTTGTTAATTGCTTATCCAATCTCTCTTCCCAAGCCATTCTAACCTCCTTTGATTGTTCTGTTCTAGATTTTACTAAAAATTTCTACCTGGGCTGGTCCTTCATTTAGGACCCCCCCCCCATGTCTTTCTCTTTGCCTATACTCTGACATCAATCCTTGATTGGGAAAGCAATCTCTAACCTGCAGTCCTAATAAATTCTTGGCCTCTTCCATTCTACTACCTTTCCCTTTCTAGTTATTTGCTCCCAGTATCTTGGTTCCTTTGACAGTTTTCTCCAATAAATTCTAGCTCTCTCTTGACTATTGTCTATATCCCTATTTGCAGTCATCCCTTTTGGCAGAATCTCCTTTCACCATTCCCGTGTTGGCTTAGTTCTTAAAATACTTTCTGCAAATTAATGGATATAATATTCTATATGATTATTATCTTTAATGCCCTGCATCCAAAATCCCAGGCTCTCCTTGTTTCGTGAGCTTCCCTCCTGTTTCAACATCATCCCTTTCCACTTTGAATTATAGTTTTCTGCTTATGCTACGTATAGGAGCCATAACTGTGTAGCTCTGCAATACCCCTTCAAATTGGGTAATTCCAATCCGCCCTGTTTTACTGGAAGAATCAGCTTATCCCACTTGACACTTGCCATCTTCCCCTCCCAGTTTAAGTCCTTCAGCTCTTTATTAATTGCTATCCACAACTTCTCCTTTGGTTGATAAAAAATATACCTGACCTGTGTATAAGACTAAAGGGACTAAAAATATTTTGACTGCATGCATCTTACTATCCATATTCATATAACAAAGCTTCCATTTTCTCAGTTTGTGTATTATCTTTTGTTTAGTCTCTTCCCACATATCCCTAGATACCATACTAGAATAATTTTTAATCCATATTCCTAAATACTTTATTTTATCATATCCCCATAAATATGGATATAGCTGAACCAGTTCATCTGTGTGTACATACTGTACTGCTATTGCCTTTGTTTCAGCTTCTCAAAATGTTCCACAACACTGTAATGTCTATTTCTGGTTTTGTCAGTCAAAAAATAATCTGCAAATAGAGCCAACTTTTCTAGACTACCATGCCAATTATATTCTTGAATTTCTGAGTCTCTTATTTTCTTTGCCAGTGGTTCCAAATATAATGCAAATAAAGGGGAAAGAGGATACCCCTGCCTGGTTCCTCTGCTCAAGCAGAAGTTATCATAGAGGACCCCACCCAGTTTAATTTTCGCCTCCGATCCCTCGTATATCCTCCTAATGAACCTTATATTTTTTTCAGGAAATGAAAATGCTTCCATTGCCCTGCTCATAAAGTCCCAGCTTACTCTGTCAAATGCTTTCTCTGCATCAAGACCCACCAACAACAATGGTATTTTCTTACATTCTGCTTCCCTGTGGATCATCAATGTTCTGTTAATGTTATCAAATGATTGCATTCCCCTCCTCAAAAGCCACTTTGATCCATATCTATCAATTTTGGCTTTACTTTTGTCATTCTTTTAGCTATTGCAGACAAATACTTTGTAATCATGGTTTAGTATTGAAATGGGCCTGTATGAAGCTGGGTGTGATGGATCTTAACCCTCTTTAGGTGTTACAGCTACCACTGTTTCTTCCAGGATATTGGTGCTTCTCTTTGTCTTACAATACTGTTAAACAAAGTCTTCCAGATCTTTATCAGTTTGTTCCCTAGCTTCCAGTCTTCCATGGGAATACCATCTATTCCTGGGGACTTTCCTGTAGATTGATTATACATCACAATTTTATCTCATCTCCTCCTATCCTAACCATTAGTAATTGAGCCTCATCTACCTCTAACCTTGGCATATTTAATTCTTCCATAAAAATTTCCATTTGTATCTTTTGTTGATTTCCACATTTTTTCTGCTTTATATAGACGTTCATAGAATTTCCAAAATATTTCGAATACCTCTACAGGATCTCTTGTTACCTTCCTTGTTATAGGCTCCCCAAGCTTGGTGACAGCCCTTTATACTTTCTGTTGCCGGAGTTGTTGGGATAAAAGTTTTTGTGCTCTACTGTTATTATCAAAAAACAGTTGCTTAACAGCAATCCGTCTAAACTCATTTATATTACTAAGGTAATCCCTTATTCTCTGCTTTGCATTCTGCAGGTGATCCACTTCTTGTTCTGTGAGATTCCCCCTAGTCTGCAATAGTTTAACATTTATCAGTCCCTCTAAATAATTCTTGTTACTTCTTAACCATAGCTCCCTTTCTTTTATTTCCATCCTATTTTTAAACTCCACCTTAATTTTATCCCACTCCCTAGCTATATTTTCAGAAAAAATGTCTATCCTCTCTAATAGCTCCTGAATAATCTCTACTACCCATTCCTTAAATTTCTCTCTTTTCAACAGATAGATGGGAAAGCGCCAGTGTCTCATTTTTATTTAATTATCCTGTGTTTTTATTATTGGCACATGATCTGGAATAGTTATTCGGTGAGTATCAAGACATTCAGTTAAATGCACATGTTCTTGTGAAATGTAAATTTTGTGTAGCCTAGCCCAGTTTTTATGTCTTGGGGAATAATGTGTAAATTCACTCCAGACTACTATTACTGAATTCACATCTTCCATGCTAAATATCTTCATAAAGTTCTTCAAAAATATACTCTCCTTTTTTATATTTCTCTTCTGAGCCCCCCCAGACACATCTTCACTGTTGCAAATCACATTCCAGTCACCACCTATAAGTAATATTCCTTGCTGAAAACTGATTATTTCTCCCAGAATTTTCTTACGCTCCATTATAGCAGTTTTAGGTGGAATATAAATACATGCCAGTAGCCCCTTAGCACTGCAAATCTGCCATTACTATCTTTTGTTATCATGTTCTATAACTACTGGAGCTCCTCTTGCAATTAATATAAGTACTCCTCTTTTCTTTTGTCCCAAGTATTCCACTGAATAATCATTCTGAAAACCTTTCTTTATCTAATTCACATGTTCAGTTCTTTCTTAGTGTGTCTCCTGTAACATAGTTATTTGCACTTGATGTTTTAATATAGATCACTATTCTTTCTCTTTTTTGTATCTCCTGTGAGACCACTGACATTTAAAGAAATTGCAGAAAGCATCATTGCATTAAAAAGTTATTATTTTCATCTTTTATGTGTAACACCTTTTCTGTTAAATGTCTAGCTCCAGCTTTTGTGTTACATGTATACACTGTTTGACAGGCTAAACTTTTATACAGTTGTGTTTTTGTTATATCCATTTGAGCCTATGTCACATCTTACAAAACATTCTGTTTTATTGAAAGCCATAAAAAAAAAAAAACACCCCCAATACTCTCCAAAAGCTATTAGCTTAATATTAACACATAAAACTGTGTACATCTTCAAATACTGAAGCCTTACCCTCCTAATAGGGACAAAAGTCCCAAACTGACAGACTTGAGTTAAAAGAAAGGTTAAACATGCAAAGATGCATGGTGCAGCCTGTGCTTCTACTATGTGTGAATTGGTTTTGTCTTTTCTCTCTCTCCCAGCTGGGAAAATCCCTGAATGCTTTCAGAGAACATTATCTGCTAGCCAGTTTCTCTTTTTTTTTCCCAGCCAATCACTCTCCACCAGACTGTAGCCATTTTCTCTTTATCAGATTCTCTCCATGGAGACAGGAGAACCAGGCAGGGTAATTGTGCTTTTTATTCATTATGCTGGCATGAATTTATATTCCACCAAAAACTGCTGTTATGGAGCTTAAAAAATTGGGGAGAAATAATCAGCTTTCAGCAGGAAATATTACCTGTTAGTAGGGGGTTGATTTGCAATACTGAGGATATATCAGGACCACCTTGAAGGGGAAATGTATGAAAAGATTCGGTATGGGAGAAGTGGATTCAACAGTAGAAACTCAGAAGTTACATATTATTCTCCAAAGTACATTAACTGGAGTAGACTGGATAGAAACTATATTTCACAGGAACGTGTGCATTTAGTTAAAAGCTTTGACATATCCAGTAACTATTTCATATCATGCACCAATAAAAACTAAAATAAAAATGCAAGGTAATGAAGTAAAAAAAATGAAACACTAGCACTTTCCATTTATCTGTTAAAAAGATGAATTTAAATAATGGGTAGTGGAAATTATTTGAAAATTATTAGCGAAAATGTAAGTTTCTTCAGAAGAAATAGCTAGGGGGTGGGATGAAATGAAAATCGAGTTTAAAATAGAGTAGAAGAGAAAGAGATATGGTTAAAAAGTAATAGGAGTTATTTAGAGGACCTGACAAAGATTTAAGTATTACAGAATAAGGAGAATCTGACAGAACAAGAAGAGGAACAACTGCAGAGTATAAGGACAAAATACAGGAGTATTTGGATAATATGCATGAGTTTAGAAAGATTGCTGTTAAGCTACTATTTTTATAACAATTCAAGAGCACAAACACTTTTAGCACAGCAACTAAGTTAAGGGAGCCTATGACAAGAAAAAATATCCAGAGATCCTATAGAGGTATTAGAGATAGTTTGGAAATTTTTTGAAAAAAATGTATAAGGAGTGGAATGTGGAAACCAAGGAAAAGCACAAATGGAAATATTTACGGAAAACATAATTATGCCAAGATCTGAGAATGATGAGACTGAGCAACTAATAGTCAAGATAGGAGAAGATGAGATAAAATGGTGATGGATAATCCATCTTTAGGTATGTCTCCAGGGACAGATGGTATTCATGTGGAAGTTTCAAAGTTAGGAGGAAAGAAAGTGATAAAGATCTGGAAGATTTTGTTTAATGGCATTTTAAAAGGAGGGAAGCGCCAGCATCTTGGAAGAAAGTTGTGGTGAATGTATTACCCAAAGAAGGTAAAGGCCTATCAAACCCAGCCTAATATAGACCCATTTAAATTTTAAACCATGATTATAAAGTGCTTATGTTTACACAAGCTAAAAAACTGCAAAGGTGTTGCCTAAATTGACGTATTGATCAATGTAGTTTTGTGGATGGGAGGCACAAACATTTTGACAGCATTGATCCAGAGGAAGCAGAATGTAAGAAAATACTGCTGTTGTTGATGGGTATTAAAGGAGAGAAAGTATTTGAGAGAGAAAGCTGGAATTTTATGAGTAGGTCAACGGAAGCATTTGCATTCCCCGATACAATAATAAGGTTAATTAGGAGGACATATGAAAGATCAGAGGCAAGAATTAAAATGTTAGGAGTTGCTCTCTGATAAGTTGTGTTTAAATAGAGGAACCAGGCAGAGATCCCCTTTTTATTTGCTTTACATTTATGCTTAACTGGCAAATAAAGGACACAGAAATTCAAGGTTATAGTTGGTATGCTAATCAAGAAAAGTTGGCTTTATTTGTAGGTGATATTATTTTACACTTGATAAATCCAGAAAACATCTTGGTGTTGTGGAACAATTTGAGACAGTTTCAATCTTTTCTGGATATAAACTTAATGAAAATAAAATAAAGGCTATATCCATAAATTATGCACCCACTCATGACTTGGTTCAGCAATACCCATATTTATGGGGACATGATAAAATGAAGTATTTAGGAGTATGGATTAAAAAATGTTTCTGTTATGGCAGCTAAGGATATGTGGGAAGAGACTAAAAAGATTATACAAAAACAGAGAATCTGGGAGCTCTTGTTTTTGGATACGAATAGTAAGATACAAGGAGTGAAATATTTTAATCCCCTTAGTTTTATATATAGGTCAGGTGTGTTTTTTATCAACCAGAGGAAACTGTAATAAAGAGATGCGGGAATTTATCTGGGAGGGAAAGAGGGCAAAAGTTAAGTGGGATAAGCTGATCCTCACAAGAGAACAAGGTGGTTTAAGATTACCTGCTTTGAAGGGTTATTTTAGAGCTAAACAGTTAATGCTCATATACATAAACACAAGCAGAAGGTTATAGTTCAAAGTGGAAAGAGATAATGATAAAGCAGTTGGGGGAAAGATCAAGAAATAAGGAGAAAGAAGAATTTTGGATGCAGGTCCTTAAGCAGAATAACAACCACCATACAGAATATTATTTTTATAAAACTGCAGAAAGTATTCTAAGAACCAAGCCAACACTTGAAAGGGGAAAGTAGGTTTTGCCAATATGGATGACTTTCAGTAGGTGTTCAGAAAATAAGTAAGAGGAGTATGGAATTTACTGGAGAAATATGTATTCAATGAAGACTAAACAGCGAAAACCATTACAGTGAAGCACAGAATTTTTCTCAGGGCTAGGAACCACTCACCCTCTAGCACTCCAGAAAGTACAGTTGTGTACACTTACCATAAATGTAGATGTTAGAGTGTATTCACTGTTGCAGTCATTACATTTGGGTAATCTACTGACAGGTTGCCCTCAGTTGGCCTGAATATCAAAGTCTTGGGTCCTGCGTCGGTTGCTGTCTCCTCTTCCATGACAAGTAAGACCAACCGTTGAGAAAAAAAACCTTTATCAAACAACAAAGCTTTCAGGCAAAAAAACCCTTTCTCAATGTTTAACGGTTGGTCTTACTTTTCATTTTGTTTATATACAGCAGTGTTTACCACCATCCTCTTCCATGACGTCAGGTTGTCAGGGGTATAAAACATGCAGCCGACGCCATTTTCTTTAGTTTTTCTTGCCCCAGATGTTAGGTGCCCCCCCAATGGGGGGCAAATATATATATATATATATATATATATATATATATATATATATATATATAAATGCAATTGCAACAAAATAAACTTTACCTTCATCTAAAAGCAAATACACCACAAAGACTGTAGAATATAGTGAAGGAAAGAGAAGTTCTAGAAAAAAGGGGGATGGTGGGTGGGTAACCTGAACTGCAATAGTGAATACACTCGAACATCTACATTTATGGTAAGTGTACACAACTGTACTATGTTCTTCGTGTTTCACTGTTGTAGTCATTACATTTGGGTAGAATCCCAAAGCTATGGATGGGAGGCTGGAACTAAATAGTATTAGGAGCGGCTATAAGGCCCTGCAGAACTGCAGTGGCAAAACCTGCCCTGGACTTAGAGAAGAGAGGCAAATGATGATGCTTTGTAAAAGTATGAACAGAGCTCCAAGTAGCAGCTTCTAGAATGTCTTTAGTTGGCACCCCTCTGAGAAAAGCTGCTGAGGCAGATGCAGCCCTGGTGGAATGTGACCTGATTCCCTTGGGCACCGGTTTACCATGATGCAAATAGCAGAAACGAATGCAGTGGCTTATCCACTTTGAAATAGTCTGCTTTGAAATAGCCTTTCCCTCTGATCCTGCAGCAAATGCCACCAGTAGCTGCTCAGACTTTCTTAGAGATCTAGTCCTGTTTAAGTAGAATCTTAGTTGTCTGTGTACGTCCAAGGAATGCAGAATCCGCTCCCCCTTGTTCTGTGGATTTGGGTAAAAAGTTGACAGGTGAATAGTTTGGTTAAGAGCCACACTGGATACCACCTTAGGCATAAAGAAAGGATTGGTCCTGAGGGACACCCTGTCTGGGTAAAATGTAATAAAAGGCTCCACAGCCATGAGGGCCTGTAGTTCTGAAACCCTTCTTGCTGAAGTGATTGCCAGAAGGAAAGCTGTTTTCCAAGATAAAAACTTTGTCTGCAGTAGCTGCTGGTTCAAATGGAGGCAGGGTGAGCATTTCCAACACAAAATTGAGGTCCCATGCAGGAGTTGGTGATGATCTGGGAGGCCTTAAATTTTTGGCCCCTCTAAGATACTGTTTTAGCAGAGGATGAGAAAAGATTGGAGGCTCTGTGTTGTAATGAGCCGAGATGGCAGAGGCATGGATTTTTATTGATGAGAAAGATAGGTCCTTGTCTAGCATCTCGGTCAAGTATTGTAAAATCTGAGGAATATTTGGTTTTGCTGTGTCAGTCCCTTCTGCTTGGTTCCAAGCACAGAATCTCTTCCATTTATCAGCATAAGATTTTCTAGTACTAGGCTTTCTGGCTTCCAAAATGACATCCATCACAGATTTACTGAGAGGTGGTGTTTGAATAATTAAATGATCAGCCATGCTGCCAGGTTCAGAGTTTGGAGCTGATTGTGCAGAATTTGGTTGTTCTGCTGAGAAAGTAGATGAGGTATTTGAGGCAAGTACCAAGGAGGGAGTTGAGACATATTCCTTAGAATTGGATACCAGTGCTGGAGAGGCCAGTCCAGGGCAATTAGGATCATTTTTGATTTTTCCTGTCTGACCTTTAGTAAGACCTTGGGAAGAAGAGGCAGAGGAGGGAAGGCATAGACATAGATTTTTCCAACTGAAGGATAGGGCATCCACTTTCCATGCTTGTCTGTGATAAGTCCTTGTGCAGAATTTGTCCAGTTGATAATACTGGGGAGAGGCAAATAGATCTATGTCCGGGCTCCCCCATTTCTCTGTTATCATGCTGATGTCTTGTGGATCCAGTTTCCACTCGTGAGGGTCCATAAGATTTCTGTGTAGGTAGTCTGCCAGAGTATTATGTTTTCCTGGCAGGAATTGAGCTTGAAGATGTACTTGGTAAGTCAAGACTGTGTCCCACAATGCCATGGCTAGACTGCAAAGGGGTTAGGAATGTGTACCCCCCTGCTTGTTTATGTACCACATAACCGTGGTGTTGTCCGTCTTTATCAGTAGTTGTCCTGGATGAAGCAAGTCCTTGAAGGCTGTCAGGGCATTCTGAACAGCTAACATCTCTTTCTGGTTGATATGCAGATGCATTTGTTTTGGGCTTCATATGCCCTGAATGCATCTCCCCGCCAGGTGGGCCCCCCAAACATAGTCTGATGCATCTGTAGTTAGGGTTTGGTTGGCATGGGGTAGAGTGAAAGACCATCCCATGTTCTGGTGACATGTCTCTGCCCACCAAAGAAACTCCTGTTGTAGGCAGGGAATGAGAGGAATCATTGATGTCCATCGTGTTTCACTGTTGCAGTCATCACTGTAGGGTTCTTCCTGCCGGCAGGCAGCCCTCAGTTGGCCAGAATCCCAAAATCTGGGTCCGGCGTCGTCTGTTCAGTCATCCTCCCTGATGTCAGAGTGCCAGGGGTACAAAGCTCCCAGCCGACGCCATGTTCTCCAGTCTTTCTTGCCGTGCAGTGGAAGCAGTTCGCAAGTGCCGGTCGGCAGACTCCTGATATTTTTGGTGTTTCATTCCGAAGACTTTCTTCTTCTTCTCAAAGCTAAGTACCCCGTTGGGGAAACTTTTTTCTTGCTCTAGTCCGATGTCAGAAAAAGTTAATAATTGTATTTCATGTGGGAAGCAAATACCTCATAAGGATTTCCACTCTTACTGTATTCCTTGTCTAGGCCCTGACCACAACGTAGCTAGTTTTCGGTTTTGTGCTAGATTTAATCAACATACTATTAAGCGGAGATACGATTTTGCTTTTCACTACTTTGGCAGGCGATTTAATTACAATATGTCGTCGGACACGCTTCCGACTACCGGAGTTCACAAAAGGCGCAAGGATAAGGACAGGCCTCCGAGGTCCAAATCAGACGACGGTTTACAAGCAGAGCCAGCTGCAGGTTCAGCCATCACCAGTGAGGCGCTTTAGCAGCCCCTGTCGTCGGCCATTACAGAACCATTTGCCGAAATGGACTCCCACGAGGAGCCAACTAGGCCTTTGAGTACTCCAGGTGCAGGACCTTTGGACAATGCTCCCTCGGATGGGTCCAGAGCCGCTGTGCAGGTACCGGCTTCCGAGGGGGTTTTCAGGCCTACGCAGCTTCAGATAAAGGCAAAGGTAAAGACAAAGGCAAAGACTCCTTCTAAAATAAAGACTCAAGCCCAGGCTTCCTCTGATCCGGGACCTAAATCACAAAAACAAATGCTTAAACTGGCAGAGGACTTACTAACTATGATTAGGGGTTCACATCCCCCTCCAGACAAAAGGCCAAGACAAGAATTGGACTATGAATCCTCTGATCAGGCATCTATTTCTTCTTCAGTGTCTTCCTCTGAACATGATTATACTTTCCCTCCTTATGAGGATTCTGATGCTGAGGAATTCATTCCTTCAGCTTCTCTCCCTGAGGATTTTTCTTTTGGGGAAACTTTACATGACATGAGGGAACATTTTCACTGGGAAGGACAGGAGTACTCTGAATCTAAGAGAAGGCTTAGGGATTTTCTTCTTCTTCTTCCCCAACACAGACCCCTGGCTATTCCTACTATTTTGGATATTGTGGATGATGTCTTTTCTGAGGCTAATTTAACTCCTGACTCCTTTCCTCCAGCCCCTGCAAAGCCTGATATATATTACAGAGTCCCTGACTCCCACCAGTTTCTTTATAAAAATCCTACTGCTGATTCAGAAACCATTTCTCAGGGTCATAAGGGTGTTAATGTCGCCACTGCTAAGAACCCTATTCCATCAGATAAGGATTCTAGAGCTTTGGAGAGATGGGGCAAAAAAGTGTACACTTCTGCTACTTTATCCATTAGGGCTTTAAATTGTCAATTTCATATGCTAAAATATCAGCAATTTCTTCTGTTTGTTATGAAACAAAAGCTAGGTACCATTTCTGCATGTGCAGATAATAAGGAATTACACGATTTGATGCATGCTACTGAGCAGGTGGGGAAACATACCTTACACTGTGGTTTTGATGCTTTGGAGGCCTCATGCAGGGCAGCTGCCACTGGCACGGTCATTAGAAGGCATGCTTGGTTAAAGGAACAAAATTTGCCTGATCAAGTCTAAGCAAAGTTACTGGATGCTCCTGTTCAACATAATGTTTTGTTTGGGTCTAAGGCTGAAGAGGTGATAAAGAAAATGGAGGATAAGGCAAAATCCATGCAAACGGTTAAGGATTTCGTACAAGTTCAGCCCCCAAGATTTAGCAGAAATTGGCCAACTATAAATTGGTCCTTTCCCAGCTCGGACAGGCCTCAGAGGGGTAGATATAGGTGCCCCAGAGGGAGGGCCCAAGCACAGACCTCTTATAGACCTAGACAGTGGAGTGCTTCCACCCCCAGGGGTGTAGAGGACAGACCTCAATCTTATAGGAAACAGGCTCAATGACTCCCCCTGCATTGCTCCAGGAACCTCTCTCCTGGAAGCCCCTCTAGGAGGAAAACTCTCTCTTTTTCACCGAAACTGGACTTACATAACTCAAGACAAGTGGGTTCTGGATGTAGTTTCAAGAGGTTACAAATTCCACTTTCGTACCTTGCCAAGACCAAACGGATGGCCAGACCTACCAAAACACCAATGGGCAGAGGCATTAAACCAGGTGGGATCCCTCATGGCTATGAGGGCCATAGAACTGGTTCCACAATCAGAGACTGGGCAAGGCTTTTACTCGAGACTCTTTCTAGTTCCCAGAAAACAAAATTCTTGGAGACCCATCCTGGATCTGTCAGTCTTAAATACTTTCCTGGAGATACCAAGGTTCAAGATGCTTACTCTGCAGCAGCTCCTGCCAATGTTGAGCAAAAATGCATGGATGGTGACATTGGATTTAAAGGAGGCTTACCTACACATTCCTATTAGACAGGAGTGCAGAAGATACCTCAGGTTCAAGGCAGGCTCGAAACATTACCAATTCTCTGTGCTGCCCTTTGTCTTGTCTACTGCGCCCAGGGTCTTCACCAAGTGCCTGGCACCAGTAGTAGCTTACTGCAGACTCAAGGGAATTCAAATTTACCCTTATCTGGACGACTGCCTTATTCAAGCAGACAGCAAGGATGTCTTACTCCAGCACCTGGAATTTGTTCAAAATCTACTCAAGTACCTGGGATTCACTGTGAACATAAAAAAGTCAGATTTGACACCCACACAACAGATAACTTTTCTGGGTGCTCTTTTAAACACAACAACCCAGATGGCATTCCTGACATCCAAAAAACAACTTCAGCTGGCTTCAACTTTCAAAACCCTGGAGTTAATGTCTCGGCTAACTGCAAGAAAATTCCTGCAGGCTTTGGGTTACATGGCCTCCTGCATCCTTCTCATACCATATGCAAGACTGCATATGAGAAAGATACAATGGTACCTAAAAAGCATACGGTCCCAGCATTGTCACAGTCTAGACACACAGATTGCTGTCTTGCCTTGCCTGCAAAAGGAATTCCATTGGTGGCAGGGAATACAGTACAAATGGAAATCCTTATGAGGTATTTGCTTCACACAAGTAATGCAATTAACTTTTACTGACATCGGTAGGGAGCAAGAAAAAGTTTCCACAACAAAGTCCTTAGCTTTAATTGAAGACTTTGGTTCTGAAACTCAAATGCAAAAATTTCAGGAGTCGGCCGACCGGTACTTGTGAACTGCTTCTGCTTCGGGCACCGCGCGGCAACAAAGACTAAAGAAAATGGCGTCGGCTGCATGTTTTATACCCCTGAAGACCTGATGTCATGGAAGAGGAGACAGCAACCGAAGCAGGACCCAAGACTTTGATATTCAGGCCGACTGAGGGCAACCTGCCAGCAGATTACCCAAATGTAATGACTGCAAAAGTGAAACATGAAGAAAATCACACACTGCACAAAATCAAAGTCATCCAAGTCAGGGTCTTTTACCCCCACACTCTCCACCCCCCAACTATATACATACACACACACACACACACACACACACACACACACACACAAAACTGAGAGAACACTAGTGAAGAAAATTATCAAAATAATAAACTTCTGAAGGCATCTGTGGAATGCAAATAAAGTTAATAACTTTCCAAAACAATCATCAGAAATAATGGAAGCCAATCTGGTGGTCCCCTGCCATAAACAAACTCTACAGCAAAGGAAAGAAACTATTGCAAAAAAGAGTAAAATCCCATGACTGGAAGAACTCCCTGGTCAGCCTCAGTAAGAAGCTGAGATCCCTCATAAAATCCTCCAATGCTTGTTATGAAAACAAAATCGCCACTGATTCTAAAGACAACCACAAAGCATTCTATAGCTATGTCAAGAATCTCAATGGCAACACTCAGATCTGCTCTGAGTTATAGCACAATGGCACTAAATATACAGAACCAACTGATATTGCCAACATCCTGGCAGATAGGTTCAGTGCTAACTTTACCCCCCCCCCCAAAGGGCCCATCTCTATACCGGAAAAATGCAGAGTTTCTGTAATCACGACTGCACAGGTAAAAAACACACTCTCCAAAGCCAAGAACACAGCATCCATGGGACCTGACAACAACCCGGGCTGCGTTCTACATGAACTATAGAATGAACTGACACCCCACCTAAGCACCAAGTTCAATTATAGCCTCATCTCAGGCTTTGTTCCCACTGAATTGCGCACAGCGATGGTTATCCTACTCCACAAGGGGGGGAGGGACACCACGGACCCCGGGAACTACTGCCACATTAGCCTGATGAGCCTGGTTTGCAAGGCCATGGAATGTATCATCATGGAACTTATAAACAAAGACATTGGTAATCTCCAAACTCCGGACCCCACCCTGTTCAGGTTTGCAAAAGCCAGATCATGTCTCCTAAACCTGATTGACTTCTTTGGTGTAGTCACCAAAGCCATAGATGAGGGTAAGGTGGTTCACACAGCCTATCTATATCTCGCCAAGGCTTTTGACACCATCTCCCACTCTGGATTTATAGATAAACTCACCAAACTGGGTATAAATCCCTATGTCACAAGATGGATTGCCAACTGGCTCACTAACAGAACCCACACTGTGAAAGTGGCAGACTCCAAATCCAACTTCAGACCAGTGACAAGTGGAGTACCACAGGGTTCAGTCCTAGGTCCTCTCCTGTTTGGTATCTAGTTTTCTGAAGTACAGGCTAACACAGAATGCCTTTGGCTAATGAAGTTCGCAGATGACTGCAAACTAGGAACCATAACTGAAACTCCTAATGATGTGGACATCCTACAAAAGGGCCTCACTGAGACAGATGCCTGGTGTCAAAGCCGTGGCCTCAAGCTTTGTGCCAAAAAGTGCATTGTCATCCCCTTTGGTAAAAACACTGTACCCATGAGCTACTACTTAACACCGAAAGTGTGATAAGAGACCTTGGGACATAGGTGGACACCAAAAGTGTGATAAGAGACCTTGGGACCCAAGAGTACAGTAGTGTCTCCTTTGATAATCACATCGCCACAGTAGTCATGAAATCCTTCTACATGGCATACGTCAACACAAAAGGTTTCTCACCCAGGAAAAAAGAGGTTATTGTTCCCCTCTACTCATCACTCATTAGACCCATTATAGAGTATAACGCTCCTTTTGGTATGTACCTCACAAGACATCTATAACAACTGGAAAGGCCACAGAAATACCTCACAAAGAGGATTACTGGCCTCAAACAGATGCCCTACGCAGACTGTCTCAAAAAACTCCAGCTTTACTCCGTCGCATATCGCCTACTCAGAGGCGATCTCTGCCTGACATACAAAGCTGTCAAACCCAGAGCTGTTGGACATGCTCCACTTAAAGAAATCCCAATCCCTCTGAGCTACACAGTCTAGGGACCTAAACCTTGTCACCACAATAAACAGAACATGCTGGAGGGATAGATTCCTGTCCCAGAGACTTCCCATACTCTGGAACAAACTACCTATCGATATCAAACAAAGCTCCTCATTAGCACTCTTCAAGAAAAATATTGATGATTGGATGGGAAATAGGAAATTCACCCCGGGGATCACCTCTGTGGCTCTGCTTGACGGGCACAGGAAAATAATTTTCCTGTGTGGCGAAAGCCAGGGTACCTTTTTGGCTAGGCTTGTATAGGCCCTAGGGCCGATAGCTTAGTACCTACCTATGAACCAGTAATTGAGCACACTTTCGTTCTTTAAGAACTTCCTCAGAATAAATAAACTGGCAATTTTCAGAGTTAAAATAGTGTAAGTAAACAATAGAAATAATCTAGTCCAATCAGAATCACAGTTCAACCCCTTAAACCATGATGGAAGAGTAATTATGAAAGTTTCATTACTCATACATATGTATAAGGTGGGTGTACCTCAACAGGAAATATGAGTAGCAAAAAGTCTGTCTGATCTAATACATATAAAATATTCAACAAATAGGTAATACTAGAGAATTAAAAAGTAATTAAGAAATAAACAGCTCAAAACAATATTTATAAAACTGCAGTCTTTAATACATAATAATGGAAATCAATTCTCACTGTTGCCATCTGAGTACACATTTTAAGTTAGAAGCATCATTTAACCCTGGGGAAGACTCAACACCCAAACGGAGCTGCCATCTAAGCTCATTCACCTTCAGTAGAGCTGAGTTGTCCCCAAAAAACAAATCAACTTGCTCTAAAACAATAAAATGGAATTTAACAAATTCACGGCAAGCTGTAGAGTGTCGAGCCAAAGCGTTGTGACTGTTTTTGGTTCTAATAGCAGTATAATGTTCTTTGATGCGGTCTGAAAGTTTGCGACTCATCTTTCCAACATAAAAATGACTGCAAGTCACAGAAATCCCTGCATAAACAATGTTACAGGAATTACAGTCAAAATGGTTAGAAAAAGTAACATTGAGGTTAATATGTTCAAAAGTGAAAGGAGGGACCTGTACTAATATATTGACAAAAGACACATTTGTTACATCTGAACATCCCTGGTGGGTCAGAAACATTCCTGCAACATTGTTTATGCAGGGATTTGTGTGACTTGAGTGAAGTTCAAGGGAACACAGAAACTGAGTGATTTATGTAGTCCTGGACTGAAAGAAAGTTGTTATAAAGAAAGAAAACACACATAATGTGTGCAAATGGAAAAAAGTAAATTTTTTTTTTTAACTAATGTATGTGTACCTAAGACTTAGTGATATTTTAACGAGGATGTTTTAAGAAATGTTGTAAACAGTGTAAGTGTCAAATCTTAATTGTGCTTTCTTGATTTTCATCTCATAGTTTCTTCTCAGAAAATGTTTCACTTACTACCTCAGCAAAGTTCAGACAGGCACATACCCTCTTTTTCAAAGGGGGGTATTGAAGCTGTTTTTCTTTCAGAACATGGTAAGAAGAGGTTGTACTTCAATCACTTCTTGGTCCACCATGACAAAAGACTTCATTTGCATCCTGGATCTCAAAAGCCTCAGTAAGCATATCCGCTGTGTCAAGTTTCAAATGATAACTTGCCAAGAAACCATGTAATTGCTGTCACAAGCCATATGGATGGTATGGCTGAACATGATGTATGGATTTTGGGACATCATTTGAGGTCCACACACACAAGGCTCCTCTGGTTCTTTGTTGTTAGGCACCATGGTCAGTACAAGATGCCATTTGTCTTTCATCTTTACCCAGAGTGTTCATCAAGTTTCTAGATCTAGTGACAGAGGACTTTTAGGAGATACTCAATGTCTTCCCCTACCTGTGCAGTTGTCTTCTGCTGGCTTTATCAAGAGACTGTCAGGTGGCATTCCTGAAGTGGTTTTTCCCATGATTGCAATCCATGTGAGTGATCATAAGCTAGGAGAAGTTCTCTCCATCTCATAGGGTTGACTTCATTGGAGTGGACCTAGCAGTTTTTATTTTTAGTCGTTCCTACTAAAGGAGAGGGTTCCAAGGCATCGTGGCTTTGGCAACCTAAGTGAGAATAAAAAAGATGATCCAGGCTCACACTTTTCTGCATATTCTAGGCTCTTGGTCACCACAATCTTCACTGTGTCTTTTACATGCCTGAAAATGAAGGTGTTGTAGTATTGTGTAAGTTGTCAGTGGCTGCAGAAGACCTCTGACTCAAAGGTCTTCTTTTGGGGGTAGAACCCTCTAAACAGGCTGTGGGGTGGTGGTAGAGCACCACAGCCTCAAAGTGAGTCTCATTTTCTGAAAGACAAACCAGTCTCTGCTACTGATGATTGGCACTCTGTTTTTGGGAAAGGGAGCTTAACATGTCAGCCCTGTGGTTCAAATGATGTGATTATCCCCACGATTGGATACTCTACATCTGCCAGCTAAAGCTAGATGCAGTTTTCCTCATCCTTGTAACTCTTGAAAGAAACTGCATAAGGACACTCTCCTGATCTTGGTATTTTTGCCCCTCTGCCTGATGACCATTAAGCCTTTACCTGTTAAGACTCTGCCCATTCATTCCCCCTATATTAGAGAATTACCCCTGTACAGTATAGGAGTGTCAGCCATGAAGAGGGGCCATTGTACAGTCAACCATGACAGTTACTTATACCATTGCTGGCATCCTGACAGTGAGGGTATTTGTATTGCCTAACCCCTCCACTTGGGCGGAAGGATAAGCTACCTTAATCACTACAGTAATCCACAAATGCCTGCCCCTGCGAATGCATGCTCTCATACACTTGCTAATGAAGGCTACCACCAGTCAGTGGCTAAAAGCCTATACCAAGGATCTACAGTGTGACACTGATCCTTCTTCAAGACACTCTCGCTATATGCATCTTATTCTGCCCTGCCCTTCCCCATGAATGTTCATCCTCCCTTGCCAGCTCCATCAGGTGCCCAAGATGCTATGTGAATTTAGGTTACCTGGTCCATAGTCAGAGCTTTATCCATCTACATCACCAGTGCTGGCTATGAGCAGCTCTGGTATAATCTGAAGCTAGTCCATCATAGGGTACCAAATATGACAGAGGACATGTGTTTTTACTCTGTTTGCAAATAGGTAATTCAGGTCATGCAGTTTTCCATGAGGCATCACCCTCTTAGGAGTTCACATCTTAGATGAAGTGAATATGTTTTAGGACTGTCTGAGCTGCTCCTCACTCCAGTCCTCTTCAGGAGGTTATACGTCTGGTCTGCCACTTGGGCAAATGTTCTTCCCTCTCTTTTACTCACTGGAGCAGGGCAAGATGAACTAGCACTGGGCGCACTCTATCCTGTGGTGGGGAGAGAGATTACTCTATACATTCCCACCTTTCTTCCTGATTTCACTCTTAATTACAAATTCAGGAAAGAAATACCAAGACTTTTTCTCATTGCCTGTGATCGGGTCTATATTAAATCAGCGAACGCTGATTTATCAACCCTTTAAAATTGAAAGCTTGAAAGCCCGAACACACAGAACAGCGATTTTTTTCCCAGGGAAAGAAATCGCTGTTACACAAAAAAACAAAAAACAAAACAAAAAAAAAAAAAACCCTTCAAAACACTAAAAATGGGGGGGCTTCATCCCCCGCACCCCCCGATAGGGGGGGGCTGTGCCTCCCGCACACACCCTACTTAAATACACCAACTCCAAGATCGTACCACACTGGAGGAAATGGCAAAGTCCCGAAAACGGTCCAGCAATTTTTTTCCCTGGGGAAAAAAATCGGTGTTCCATGTCTTCGAGCTTTCAAGCTTTCACTTTTAAAGGGTTGATAAATCAGTGTTCGCTATTTTAAGCATTCGCTGATTTAATATAGACCCCCTGTGATCATAGAAAAAGGCATAATTTCAAGCTGTGAGGTCCTTATGATATACTGCTAATTGAAGCTGCCTGATAGCAGTCCGCATAACAGACATGCAAGTCTTTTCCATCTGGATGCAGAAATATCTTGTGTCTCCTTAGACACTTTGTAAGTACACCTTTTTTGGGCATCTGTTTGATTTGTGTCCCAGTTATTTAACAGTTAATTTCCTTGTGTTGATTCACTTGCAGGTCAAGTAGTTCCTTAAAGGGGCTGTGCATCTCTGCTGTTCTTAGGGAAAAGCATCTCCTTGGGACTTGAACTTTGTAGATGATAAGTCTGCCCATTGTCCCATTTGAGCTCACTGATCTGTTGACTTCTAAGCACAACTCTTGAAAATGTTTTTCCTGGTGGTCATTATTTTTATTCATATTTCTCAAAATAAGCAAAATGGAGAAATACATAAAATACAGAGCTTCAGACTCTTATCTCTAGGCGACCATTTTGGTCTTTTACATAGGTGTCGCTTAGGAAAATACCACTCTTTCTTCTGAAAATTGTATCAGATTTTTTTTTAATACTTTTTTATCACCCTAGTGATGCTTTGGGAATTGACTACATCTCAGAGACTCTGTCTTCCTGAGCCAAGGCATCCAGCTTGCACACCTTGACTGTGGCCACTTCTGGTGGGGGGATGACACCCAAGAGTGGAGACTGCTGAATGAGATCAACCACTGAAGAAGACAAGGTTAGTACCTGTTTATCATCAGTATCACTTTACTGAGGGAATTTCTTACACCCTTTAGAGAATGTACATAGGATCATAGGAGGCTACTAGGCTAATGGCCCTGGGGCCCTTACAAGCCTAGCCAAGAATTTATCCTCAAAAGAAACCTCAGTCAGCACCTGTCATCCCTGTCAATGAGGGACACAGGTAGAAGCCCTGGGACAAATTTGTGATTCCCCATCCACTCATTAAGGTTGCACTTGAAGAGGGTCAGCAAGGTGCCCTGTTTGACATGTATGGGAAGTCTATTCCAGAGGCGGGGCAGCCTCTGGGAGACAAGCCTGTTTGTCTCCCAGAGGCTGCCCCATCATTGTCCCTCTATCAGAGAATGAATGTCCTCCAATAGGCTGTTAATGTACAGATATCACCTGGTTAAAAAAAAAAAAAAAGTCTACCATTTTACAGCAGCATATTAGGCTTCCATTAAGCAGGCACTGAAAAAAGCCTCCATTTCTTTACAAGTGCTAAATATGGATTTGCTGTTTAGCGATCATAAAATAAAAAAAAAAGTAAAGAAAGAAAAAATAACGGTTGGGGTTTGTGAGCCTGTGTGTGTATGAGACTGAGACAGAGTGAGTGAATGAATGAATGAGAGAAAGAACTCATACCTTTTTCAGCATGCATTGTCTTTACAATAAGAAGTACAAAACTAAAGTTAAGAGACATGGTGTGGAGGGTTGTAATGCCTTGCTTAGTATGATTTAAGAGGCATGGAGGGAGGTTGCAATACCTTGCACTGTATGATTTCTTTCCTTCATTTGATCGCAATGAGACATCTGAGGCATATTCAGTCAACAAAGTGGCTTTAACTGCTGTGTGTGTCTATGCTTCTATGTATATGTATGTGAGTCTGTATGTGCGTGAATGACATTAAATACTTACTACACTACTATTATTTTGCATGTAAAGTACTTCCTGCAACAAAAATTACAAATTTGAAACATTAGGTGCAGGAACTATTTTACATCAAAAATATTTAAAAAAGGTATATAGTAGTAAAAGCAATACAAAACAATTCAATGTAAAGCCCATTCTCTCTCTAGGGTGGACATTATCAGAGAAATAATGCCTTTCCATGGTAGCTAAGGCTTTTCACCTGCAGCATCAGCCTGACATTAGAAATGCATTTGCCCATCATAAGCCAAGTTACAGCACCAGTATGCAAAATGCACATGGCTGGTCAAACAGCACTTTGTGCTGTAACTAGCACTGGTACATGATTTGGTGCTGTTTGGCCAGCCATGTGCATTTTACATACTGATAGTGTAACTTGGCTTATACTGGGCAAATGCATTTCTGACACAGTGGACCAGACTCCTGCCTTCCACCATAATGGGTGATCCTATATCAGGCATTAAGTTCCTTACCTAATTAACTCCTACAGTGGCTGGTCGCTACTCCCCCTCCACCTCATTAAACTATCCGTTCTTTATATTGCACTCCACATAGCTTTCCAAAAATTATGTGAAATTGTCCTTAAATGAGTGCATTCTTCTCCCATTTGAGACACAAAACAACACATACACACACACACATTAGAAAAAAAGCTTTATATACATTTAATGTGCATTTAAAGCTCAGGTTCAAACTCATTGATCAACATAAGTTTAAGAACATGCACAAGAGACTGTGTAGTCTCCTTTACTGTGGAGATGGAAGGGATGATGTTGACAAACAAGACAAACAAATCATTTCCATGTGAATTGCCATCTACGTTATCTTTTATCAACTGGTAGCAAACTGTTCATTGCCAAATGCTACTGTCAAAGGCCACTCCATCATGGGCATGGCTGCCTTTAGTACATACTTGAAAAATATATCCACAGCAGACATCTGTGAGATGTTGATGCAATCTTTGGCACACACCTTGACCAAGACTGCAATTCCAGGAGATAGACCACCTTTAATACATTGATACTCCAGAATTCAACCTTCTGTGCCTTTCCTCTGGTCTGTCCATGTTTGTAGACATACTGAGAAGGGTCCCCAGAGTTACATAGTTAGTTGATGTATAATGGAACCCACCTTGCTGGGTCAGAAATAGCCTCCCACTGCCCCTCCTATGCTTGAATGTCCCATCGTTCCAGTGGTTGCTACTGGAATTCCTTATATGTTGGGCATGTTTATATTAAAATGGTATTGTAAACAGTTTAGAAGTCAACTCTTTATTGCACTTTCTTGAGTTTCAAGAAAGTGTGTTTGCTTAGTAGCTGGGGATGAACTGTTGGGCTCAAGGGTTGTGGTGGTTGTCCTTATCTAACTTGTGATACCAAGGTGTGTGTTAGTATAGTGTGCACATGCCCCCCAACTGAGAAGATTCCAAGAAAAAAAAAAAGTTGAATTGTAGTTGAAGACAGGATAGACCCAATCATGGCCCCACCTAGGAGGGTCCATTCTAGAGCAACTGATATAGTTAAAAAAGTACAATTGCGTAAAATCTTACCATAACAGTAGATGTCCTTCTCTTCACTGTTGCAGTATTCTTTACAATAGGGATCCCCTGCTTAGGGTAGCCAGGCCAGTATACCTAAGCCTTTAGGTTGTAATAGGTACACCGTACATAATACATATGCTTATTGTGTACATCATAGGACATAAGGGTGATGTACAGACATACCATCCTCAGAAATGAAAAGCCCCAGCAGGAACAACAGTCTAAGGACACAAAGATGTAACAAGGAATGGGGAGTGAATACTGCAACAGTGAAGAGAATGACATCTACTGTTAAGGTAAGACTTTACACAACTGTACTATACCCTTCCATCTCACTGTTGCAGTATTCTTTACAATAGGGAGAGTAAAAAACTCAGGAAGAAAGTTGGGAGGAGAAAAGACCTGCAGAGCCCTCAATGAAACAATGTAGTATACCCTCTGCAAAACCAGCTATAGCCCTAGAAGCACCATCCAACTTATACTGCTTGGTAAAAGTATGCACAGAAGTTCAGGTAGCTGCCTCAAGAACAAAAGTGGTATCCAAGCCCATGAAAAAGCACTAGAAGAAGCCACAGCTCTGGTAGGATGAGCCTTAACAGAAAAGGGAAGGCTTTTTCCATTAAAGGAATAACAAAAGGAAATGGCTTTAGATATCCAGGAAGAAATTGTTTACTTGGAAACAGACAAACCTAAAGATCTAGGATGAAAAGAAACAAAAAGCTGCTCAGATTTATGAATTTCCTTTGGTTTTATGCAAACAATATCTGAATTGTCTATGCAAATCCAAGGTGTGAAAAACTTTTCATTAGCAGATTGTGGAGAAGAGAAAAAGGAGGGCAAATGAACATACTGATTAAGAGGCAACTATTAACCACCTTGGGCATAAAAGAAGGATTAGTACAAAGGGACACCCTGTCCTTATGAAAAAACAAAAAATGAGAAACAGCCAAAAGAGCTTCCAACTCAGACATCTGTCTGGCTGAGGCAAGGGCCAAAAGAACAGTCTTCCAAAGATATGTTGTAAAGAAGCTGAAGCTGCAGGCTCAAAGGGTGCCTGAGTCAGTTTTTCCAAAACAAAATTTAGGTCCCAGAAAGAAGGAATATGTTTTCTGGAAGCCCTAATATGAAGGAAGCCTTTAAGAAGTTGTTTGACTTCAAATAAAGAAGCTAAAGTGGGAGTCAAAGGCAGACAAGGAGAAATAGCTAACTGGTGGTCTTTAACAGAATAATATGTCAACCCAGCATTGAGCAATTCACACAAATAAGAGAGAACCAAAGGGACTTCCATAATAAGTGGATCCCAGTTATGAAAAAGACACCAGACATAAAATCTCTTTCATTTGGACAAATAAGATTTTCTAGTAGAGGGTTTCTTGACCTTCTGCAAAACACAAAGCACACCCTCAGAAAAAAAATGGTATCTAAAAGGAATCAAAATCCTGTCAGCCACAATGTCAGTTGAAGAGTGGACTGGTGGGGATGGATGACAGGCCCCTTGTCTTGTGTGAGTTGGTCCACCCTGTGAGGTAACTTGTGATGATTACCCTTGGCCAAAGGCAGAAGAAGAGGGAACCAATGCTGTTTGGGCCAAAAGGCAGCCACCAACAAGATCTTGGGAGCATCATTGACTATCTTGAACAGGACTTTCTGTATTAGTGGAAGGGGAGGAAAGGCATAAAGAAACATCCCTTCCAAGAAAAAGAGAGAGCATACAGCTTCCAAGCCAGAGGATATAGGACTATGGTGCAAAATAGAGGAAGTCTGTTCAAAGGGGAGGCAAAAAGATCTACTTGAGGATAATCCCACTGGTGGATGATGTCTAAAAACACATCTGTGAAGCATCCACTTGTGAGATTGTGTTATGTAACTGTTCAGGGAATTTGCCACAATGTTCTCATTTGAAGGAATGTAAACTGCATGAAGGGTCACCTGATACTGGATTGCTGGATTCCAAACCTAAAGGGCTAGTCTGCATAAGAAATAGGATCTTACTCCCCTGCTTGTTGATGTACCACATCACTGTTGTATTATCTGGGAAGACTTTGTGGGGCACTGGTAGAAAAAAATGAAAACCTGAAGAACCAGGAGAAGGCTCTCATCTCTTTGATACTGATGTGGTCATTCATTTGACAAAGAGACCAAAGGCCTTGCACTTTCAGGCAACTGAAGGAGACCCCCCCCCCATCCCATGTCTGAGTCATCTGTGAAGAGTTCCTGAGAGGAGACTTAAGGTTGAAAAGGAAGCCCCAGATTGATGGACAACTGATGAATCCACCAGTTAATTTTCAGCTTGAGACAGGGAAGAGGAGGAAATGGAAAATCCAAAGGACGAGAATGCTGAAGCCAGATTCACTTCAAGAACCACTGGAGCTTTTTCTTATGTAGCTTAGCTAGAGGAAGAATAGGAATGGTGAAAGCCATGTAACCCAAAGCTCTTAGAAATTCCTTGGCTGCAACACAGTCCAGTGGAAAAAGAGTTTGAAAGTAAGCAGAGTTAAAGCCTTGGGAGGAGGCAGAGGCAGGGACACCAGCACTGGAACCAGCTGGAGTCTGCACCCTAGAAAGACAAATGATTCTGGGAGGGAGTCAGGAATGACTTTTGGAAATTCACTGTAAACTCTAGGCTTTGCAGGAGACAAATAGCAAAGTGAAGATGTTGAAGTAAGATCTCTGGAGAAGAGGTCTGAATGAGCAGGTCGTCCACATATGGAAATGTCCATATTCCCCCTCAAGTCTGCAAAAAGCAGTTACAGGAGTGATGCATTTGGTGAAGACCCTTGGAGCAGTAGAGAGCCCAAAGGGCAAAGCAGAGAACTGAAAATGCAAGGAAGCAACAGAGAAATGTAAAATCTTTCTGAAAAGGGGATGAAATGGAATATGGAGATAGGCATCTTTGAGACCCAGGGAAACCAAAAAAGCCTGAGAAAGAAGTGGAAACAAAGTTTGAAGGGATAGCATCCAAAAGAGGGAACTTTCAAAAAGGTGTTTAGTTGAATGAGATCCAGACTGGGTCTCCAGATCCCTTCTTTCTTGGAGACTAAAAACATTCTGGAATAAAACATCTTCCCCTTTCAGGTGCTGGAATTTCCTGAATCGTTTCCTTGAGACAGCAGATCTCGAAGCACCTCTGGAAAAATAAAAAGGTAGCTGTTCCTGAGGAGGCTGAGGGACATAGCCGGCTTTAGGTACCAGCGAACTCTGTGGTTGCTAAGGGTCCCCTGTTCCTGGGGGGGCACCCCATCACATCAAATTATCTTATCCTGATATTTTGTAACATGTCTGTCAAACCAACAAAAGCTAGTACAGCAATATTGTAGATTTAATAAAACAGTTGGGTACTAACTCATATCTCCTTTAAAATTCAAAGATATTTCTGGTTATAGTAACAGTGTTTTATCAAGTAACAGGAATCACAATTCCATTAAATATTTTACCACTGACATAGTACCCCTGGCTTAGTTAAACCGTTTTGCTGGATATTTTCTCCACTAAAACTAACTACACAACCAGCTTTAGGTCCTTGCAATACCTGTGGCTGTAGGGAGTCCCCCCTTACTCATTCTTGACTGGGCCCCACAAAAGCTGCTGCTGGTTTGAGAAAAATGTGGAAGAAAAAATTTCCTGATTATACTTTTTAACATGAACAAGGCTGTGATATGACCCTGTTAGGATACAGCTGATCATGTACACAAGCAAGGTAAGCACTAGAGAGATCAGCAGCCCAGAGTGACTTCTCAGTGCAAACTTCGGATTTTAGGAAGAGCTGATGCTTCTGATCATTAAGGATGTTTTTCTCTTTCAGGGAGTTTTATAAATACTGGCAAAATGCCAGATACTATAACTCTCAACTTCTTTACTAAATAATTTAGTGCAGTGTCAAAAATAATAGCAGAATAATGGCTCAAAATCAGGAGCACATTTTCAGTATTCCTCTAATTCACTTAAAAAGTTAATAGAATAACACCTTTTGCAGCAACGTGTAGTTTTGGACAATAAGTATAAAACTCCGATATCTGGATTTTTTTACTATAATTCGGAATTTACCAGCAAATCAAAATTTTTACAAAGGACAAAGTAAAAGTATGAGCAAAATCAGGGAAGGTCTGTGAAATCGGGGACAGTGACAGGTATGCATTACTCCTCAATGAGGTAAATAAAAGTGACTCACCCCTGCTGCTAAACAACAGTCACTGATCTGATGTGGCAGTACCAGTGTTGCACAGTGTATTGCTGTTTCCTGAAGTAAGTACAAAACTAGTACTGCTATAGCTTGTGTGTGTAAAAAATATCACAGATTTTTTATCTGTGCACACATCCCATAATGCCAGGCCACAAACATTATTCTTCTGGGTATCAGTAAAAAATGTACCTCACAAGTAATTATATTTCAAAAGTAAGGCATAAAATATATCACAGAGCACTCAGAACTTCTCAGAGTCTGCTGGCCCCCACTCCCCAGACTGTATAAATGGATACAGGGGGTTCCCCCTTAATCATCCTTGACTCTGTGGGGTCCCCACAAAAGCTGTTGCTGGTTGGGGAAAATTGAGGAAAAAAATGTTATCAGTTTTCTGATTACACTCTAACCTGAACAGCACTGTGATATGACCGTTTTAGGATAAAGGTGATAATAGCTTCTGTTTTCAACCGCACCCATTCTAAAAACCAGCCCTGCTCAGATGTGTGTGTACAGAAAGCTGCTGTAGGGTATGGGGGCTGCGGATTGTGTAGTGATTAGTTCTTTAATTTTCATCACAGTCAAACCTTAAAGGTGTACACATGAGGTCATTATAACTTGTGTTTGAGCCAAGGACAGTGTGGTCAGTTTTTTTTTTACTTTTCTCACAGACCTTAGAGCTGTACAAAGGAGGTTACTATAGCTTGTGTAGGAGCAGTGTACTGTCTAGGAGCAAAACATTTAGAATATATTACTGTAATTATTTTTTTACTTTCTGCACAATCACACATCAGGCACATATACAGGTGACTGCCTTTGATGGTTAGGGGTGAGGATTGAGGATGAGTGCTATGTATATCAATAATCACTTAAAATACAGGACTTAGGCAGTTTGAACCTCTGCTTTCATCCCAGTCTAACACCAGAGGAATGTATAGGCAGCGACTGTCTTTTGTGTGTGTGTGTGGGGGGATGCTGGCAGTATTCGCAGATAGAGCCTATGTATTTCTACAACTGGCTTCTTAGTTTATTGTGAGCTACTATTTTGTCATCTTAGAACATTACGCCTTGGGTACAAATTATGTCTTCCTTGAAAGAAAAAAAAAAAAACTACGATTCTTTTCCTTCTCATGATTTTGTTTAGACTTCTTTTGGATTAAAAGGCTGAGAAAATGCTCTAAAATGCAAACCAGAACATCTTTAAACCTATGGCTTCTTGGGCCCTGGCTTATTTTAGTTATTTCCTAAATGGTTATTACTGTGCTGTCTTGATTGGGAAAAGTGAGTTGTAAGGATGCAAGGAAACCTAAAGCTGAACAGCAACAGTGAATTTCTTTCCTTAATCATAATTTTTTCAAGCCATTATTGGATGAAAAGGCCATATAAAAAGAAAAAAAAAGTTAAAATGCACTTCAGAGCATATAGAAAGTTATAGCTTCTTGAAGACGCTGAAGAGTATGACACAATGTGAGAAAAGGAATAAAAAAGTAATGTGGATGGTATGGGGAGCCCAAGAAAGGGGGGGGGGGCAGAGGGGATGACTGGAGGGTGTGTGTGGGGGTGTTGAAACTGTAGGCCTAGGGCACCATTTCACCTAAGTCCAGACCTGCACATAGAGTTGTTGTAATGTATCATTGTTGCAACTAAATGCCAGTAACTGTAAGTGTCCCTTTGTGAGACAGGCTAACATAGTGTGTACATAGGCTTGTTGAAATGTAACAGCATTGTAGCTACAGGTCTGTCTGTGCATACTACACCTAAAAGTTTGCAGCGTGGACTAAAAGGTTGCTTAGAAGAGGAGGCAGTGACAGGGAGATACCCTAGGGGGCTCCCAATGTGACATTTGCTGGGCCCCCAAAATGTTAACACTGGCTCTGATGAGGAATGCCCAAAAAGGGGGTGGAGGGATTTCCAAACCATAAAATATCATAGGCGGATAACGGAAAAAAAAACAGGAATCCTAAGTGATTTGTAACCAAATATGAAGGGACAGGCAAACATGGAGAGAGAGAGAGAGAGGAATATGGCTGAGAAGGACAGGGCAAGGATATTTAGACAGCAAATCCAAAAAGCGAATATGGCACAATGCTCCAACCACATATTTATTGGTACTTGCATTTAGCAGCGGTAGCTAATTCCTGGCACAAATATATCATCTGATGAAGTTATTTGGTGACGATAACGTATAAGGAATTGTGGAGTGTTAATGTGTTTTGGTGTGTGCTTGAACTATGTGGTCTTCGGTGCTCCTTTTACTTGGTTTATTATATTTAGACAGCATCTGGTGTGTCAGGAAAAGGATGCTTCAGAGCTGAAGGAGTTTGAGGAGACGTAGCAGAAGGAGTCCTTCTACCACCCTTTTTACCTTTGGGGAGGGTGAGACTGTCTGTGCACAAAGGCAGGTTTATTGGAATAATTCCTTTGAAACTTGGGAATAGATGAAACAAAAATGTTTTAAATCCTGTAAAGCCTTACCCTTTTCCTGAAGGGACTTAACTCAGCAGCATCAGCGCCAAAAAGATGTTTGCTAGCTAGAGGCGCATCCATCAACTTAGCTTTAATATCAGCAGGCAAAGGATGAAGTCAGAGCCAGGAATACCTCCTCAACACAGAACCAAAAGCAGCAGCTCTAGAAGAGGCATCAGCTGCATCATAGCTGTATTTAATACAATGGCGAGCAACCTCAGAAGAAGTTTCTAGCAAAGAAAGAGCAGAAGCCTTCCTTTCAGAGTCAGGAAGACCTGAAATAACCTGACAGGCCTGAGACAGAAGAGCTAAAACATACCTGATCATATGAATATGGTAGTTTACAGCTCTAAAGGCCAGGGTAGCAGAAGTATACACTTTCTTACTCAACCTCTCCATAGTCCTGCTATCCTTAGAGGGAATCAACTTCATGGAAGGCAAAAGTTTAGATGGCTTATTAGAAGCAATAGACACCACAGAAGGGTTAGCAAACAGGCACCTATAAAGGAATCTGCAGTCCTCATGTACCTTATAAAATTTGTCAGTTTTTTAGGAGCAGGGGCAAGGAGTCAGGTGCCTGAGAAGCTGTGGAAAAAGCATCCAACAAGGCAGCAAGAACAGGAGGGACAGCAAAAGGCCTAGAAGACTCCATTTGAAGAGGTTCATAGTATCTGTCCTGCACATCAGAGACCTGTGCACAACCCCATTTAAATAACTACATCATTTGGGAAATTGTGTCATCAAAGGAAATTTCCTCACAAGGAGATTCAGGACTAATAGACTCCTCCTCCTCAGAGACACAGTCTAAGGGAAAGGGAATCTGTGAAGAATAATTCAAGGATTCTCCATCAGAATCCACCTCTTCATCTGATGAAGCCTGCTACTTAGACCTCTTTAGAGGGGTAAAAGACCAAGGAGCACAGGAACAGAGACCCAGTGAGGAGGTTAAACAGACCTTGAATGAAATTTTGCCATTCACTGTGAGGATCTTTGGGAGCAGGAGAAAGATGCATAGTTTTCTGCTTCTTTTTCAAGGGGATATCAGTCTTAAAGATCTTAGGAGGCTCTGATCCCTGACAGCACTCTATAAGCATAGTAGGTATCTCTTCTCTTATCAAGAATTAAGGAACAGCCCTAGGCTTTTTGGAAATAATCAGCTGTGGTTCCCCCTAAACATCCAAACCAGATGTCTGCAAAGCCTCCATAGACGTGCGAGAAGTTGGATCCATGCCAGCTTCCGAAGGGATTGTGGCAGAGGAATTCCACTGAAAAATTGGGCATTCCTCCTGGCTTTCATTAACTTCAAGAGATAAGTCTGGCAGAAGTGACACAGGTGAAGAATCTGACTGAGATTTTTTGGTCATCATCTTCACGGATGGCTGACCTTCAGGCCAGGAAGATTCCTCCATAGTATCTTTAGCCAACAACTTAAGAAGTTGTTTTTGTAAATAAATTGCTAAAGAAGAGAGCTGACTATGGAGGGTTCTCAGAACAAATGCCTGACAAATGGTACAAGAGCAAAACAAACAATGCTAGTGACAATCCTTATGGGGAATCTGTCTCCCGCACTGACATTTCCCCTTTCTGGATGACATGAAATGAACAACCAAATAATAAAAAGGAGGTAAGATGAAAAACCCCAACGGGGCACTTATCTGAAAAGCAGCTTGGTAACCAGCAGACAAACGAGTTTGGACAGGCAGCAAAGAAGCTTGGAGGATGGTACGTCTGTATGTCACCTTTGTGCGCTATGCCATGTGATGTACAGTGTACCTATTACAACATAAAGGCATTGGTATACTGGCCAGACGTCAAGCTATCCTTGGCAGTGGAACCCTATTGTAAAGAATACTGCAATAGTGATATGGAAGAACATTATAATTTACCACCCCACTTACCAAAGGGGATCTCTGTCCAGCACTGAAACTGCTAGACCAGTGTCTATTACCAGCATTTTCTAAAGTACTTAAAAAAGATGTCCATGCAAATTTTCAGTTGTTTGTTACTTTGGTTTGTTGTGTGAGGAATGCCATGGTTTAAGATCAGGTAATAATACACTCACTGTGTTTTTTTATCTGACAGTGCTATTTGCAGAAATGCAGACCCAGTTGTGTTTACTGGTGTGGTGTTTGTACACCTAAAAAATTACAATCTTCCCCACCCAGTTCTGCTGCAAGAACTTACTGAACACAGTCATTAACATGAATATCTACTTAACAAGAAGTATGTTAATTTCGTAGCTAGGGATGAACTTAAGTGCAAGTGAGCACTGTAGGTTGTTTAGCTGCATTGCCTTTACATATCCATCCACTCCTCATAGGTATTTACCTAGGATCTCTTTTCCTGTTGTACCTTTTCCCTCCTGTTTCACTATAATCCCCAAAATGTATTGTTGCTTTTGTGCAGATGAACCGGCTTTCTTTAGGAACAGTAGCTCTTCTTTGCAGATTTAGTAAATGAACTCCATTCTGACCTTCAAACAGCCTATAACCTGTTTTTGAACAAAGATGGTTAAATAAGCCTCACTAAAATTAAAGCTGTATTTGGGATGACAGCCAAATTCACTTGCTCTCCACCTAACTGCCGCATTCCTTCTAAATCTAATTAACAGCAAATAAAAACACTTTATAAATATCTCGGGCTGTGGCTAGATCAAACCATTTCATTCTCCTGCTGTCTGATGTTGTAGAAATATGTACACCCATCTTCAGCCTGCATATTCTTTATCCACCCTTATTAACCCTGCATGCTGGCTCTGCCTTGTTAAAGGAGTCTTTCTACTCCAGACTGAACATGCGCTTCCATTTACGTCTTCTACATGTACTATAAACACCATTTTACGTCAGACTCTACTGAATAGAGATTATTTTTTCCTCTATCTGTAGTATCTCTAATTAGTAAACTCTGTTTAACATTTTCATTATTTCCTCACTAAGCTAAACATTTTTACCATTATCCTTTATACAGGCAACCTGTTTTTCTATGAATCAGTCCCTAAACAAAAGACAGTGACAAATATCCTTCAACAAAGAATCAGGGTGGGGCAGGGTGGTCATTGGCTGGTTTGTCACAAAAACACAGTGATCACAGGCCTGTTCCTCAGTGTGAAATAATGACATGGGTATTTCTGGCCAAGGCAGAGACACTGTGGGCATGGTGAAGTGTTGATTCGTGGTACGTATCTACATTTGCAGTCTATGCAAGCAATATCCCACTATACAAATATAGCAATAGAAAGACCATAAAAAATACCACTGTCATACAGACGTCTTAAGTTAAGTATGCTGTCTCACCTATGACAAGTCTCTTCATCAAGAGTAGTCGAAGTGGTATGCAGA
Source organism: Protopterus annectens (assembly GCF_019279795.1). Lineage (NCBI taxonomy): Eukaryota > Metazoa > Chordata > Ceratodontiformes > Protopteridae > Protopterus > Protopterus annectens. The sequence goes on from NC_056733.1 coordinate 632,439,408, forward strand.
ATATATAAAATGTTATTTAATAGCTGGGAGTCTTACAGTAATACCATTTGGAGTTATTCTTCTTGTGATTACATCAGGCTTTTCCAGGTTCTCAGTAGGGATGCTATATCCAGCTCCACAAATTCATGCACTGCCAAGGCCAAGAATACTGGCCGCATCTGTATACTCTTAACAATCCTATGACAAGCCATCTTGCAGCTACCCAACATGATTTCTTCAATAACTGCTCAACAAGTTATGTAGCTGGTTAACTGCAAAATAGCCCACCTTGAGTGACAGAAAGACTAATGTAATGTTTTTAAATACATCCCTATGACTCAAACCCATTTACTTAAAATAACCAAGACACTGAACAGGTTCACACCTTCACATACATATAGGTATCACACCTGACCCAAGTCTTACAATGTTCTTGTGCATTAGCAACATGAAATCTAAAATTAACTCACCCCTCTCTGTGTGTCACAAAGTCTTCCACTACTTTACCCCCAAAGACATACTGCTGTTGACAAAACTATTTTACAACTTCATTTTTTTACAGTGTACCCTTACTCACATACACCTCAAAGATAAATCTAAATGACCTCCAAACCTTCTTGAACAGAATCTACTGCTTTACCCTACTTTCACCTCATAGAGAACAATATGTATTTGTCCGCAGTGTGCCAGCTGGCTACTTGTTAAGACGCATGCAGATCTCCTCCTCTTCATTGCTATTTCCAAAGCACTTTATAATGACATACAGTCTCACTTGAGCCACAGGCTGGCTATATGGAACAGACCGTGCCAATTACAGCCCACAGCTATCAATGTTCTACCCTTAACCAAGCCCATTGTGACTCTATCCACTACAAACCATGCCTTCTCAATTCTTGGACCTAAATTCTGGAACTCACTTTTGACTGATATTTGTAGCAGCCACACATAGGGCAAATTCAGAAATATATTAAGTGACTTCTGAAGAAAAAGGACTGCCTACTACTGTATTAAAGTATCAGCATACCCTATCCATTCTGTCCATCTGAGTCATATACCGTAAGCAGAAATACTTCAAGTAACTACACTCTTCTCTTCTTTTACCCCAAAGGAGAGCTTCAGTCTGCCACTATGGTATGTATACCTCTCAACAGTCTAGATTTTTGCGGAATGTACAGATTTTTGCCTCAAAATTTCAGTCTGTTCCTTATAAAATGTATGGTTTTCTGGCAAATCACTGGGAGGATCTGAGGAATTAAATCATTAAATAATGGCATGCATTTGAGTTTCAGACTTCATACTGTTTAGAAAACTAAATAATGCAACCATCAAACTGTGGCAATAAACCAATATTTAATATTATGTACTAAAAGCACATATAAAATATAGGAGAAAGAAACAGACCGGTTTCGGCTTAGTAAATCACATATCCTTCATTCGTGTATAAAACATGAATGAACCAAACTCCTTATATAGTCATTAATAAGAGGCTGAAAAAGCCTAATCATGTGACTGATTAAAGGTGCTCATTCAGTCCAGGAGCAAACAAACCCCCCAGCTTAATGATCCATTTTTTTCTCTTTCTTATTCAGCATTTGATGCCAGCCTGTGTTGTTGGATCTAATACTCAAAATTCGATCAATAATTATAAAATTTAAAAAAAGCATGCAGAGGGATAAAGGATATGTCATTTACTAAGCCGAAACCGGTTTGTTTCTTTCTCCTATATTTCATATTGTACTTTTAATACATAATATTAAATATTGGTTTATTGCCACAGTTTGCTGGTTTCATTTAGTTTTGGATTACGTTTTGTCTTGAAACCTTGCAGCTGCCGTACATGCAGAGATTTTGTTCTTACTACGATTGATACTGTTTAGAAAATGCATTTTAACACAACTGCTTTCTAAGTTTGTAAGAGCAATATTTAAACCTATTTGGGGCCTTTGTCCCCCCATTATTTCAGGCTAGGTCCAGATTTCTTGTGCTAAGAGGTTGAGAGATACGATTGTATGTATGTAAATACAAAGCAAACACAAATGGAGTGGCATGTCAGTTCAATCCTATATCACACATTTATAATACTGTTTCTTTGACAAATCTTTACGCCTGATTTACAATTACTTGTACTGCATTGTACTGTAATTTATAACTTGCCTTGTCTGTACTTTATGTCCTGAGATGTGGATAAATGACTGCTTTGGAGATCACTCCCACTATCTAAGTCAGCAAACACAAACAACTAAATAAAATGCATTGCTTTCTTTACCTTTTCTGTTACAGATGAACTATTAAATCCAAACTTCTCTGTATCTGTTGCTTACACAGTATACTCATTCTCTCCATGTCACAAAACAAGAGTTTGCACATGTGACAAGGTTTGTAATCCTTACCATAGTCGGCCTAAAAACCTCCATTCACTCACTAGGGCTTTAAAATCCTTTAGAAGGTAGAACTACTCCTTGTTTCTGTGGTCACCTTTCATTATTTGAAGGAGCTCCTGTATCCATGGTATAATTACTTGTGTTTGTTGCACTGCTATTGTATCTTTTTTCACTTGTGAGCTACAAAAAATGGTGCATTATGGATCAGTTCATTTTTTTAGTTATCAAAAGATTAAACAAACATTTGTAAAACTGATGGTAGCAGAAGATTACTATCCAGTCAGATAAATCAAGAATTAATACTGACCATAGTTCTCACTATATCAGGGACAAATCTCAATAGACTCAAGGACAAATAAAGAAATAATTAGAGTCAATAAAGGACACACTTAAAATACTAGCACTATTAACTCGAGACACTAACAAAATAAGAGAATGTGAATGAATATACATTTTCTGAATTAAAAAAAGTCTACAACTCTAATTATTGTCAATATTTGTTAAGTGGAATTCACCACCTTTTCTCCAACAGTCACCAGTTTTAAGAGGAATTAAGAGGGACAGAGCTAAAATTCGAATCAATATCAAGGACATCCATGAAAATTAGGGACAGCTGAGAGGTCTGATACTGATCACAAATCACCTCTACAACAGTGTCTTTGAGCATTGCTGCTGGATGTACCCATATTTTGTTTTGTTGATGTTTCCATTTCTGTGGCTTTTATGACTTCTCTTAACCAGGTTAGACAGCCTTTATGATTCTAACTTTTTTCATGGCTACCTGACCTAGGAGTTATGGTCTGGTTGTTAGCATAGGTACATAGTGTGCAAGAAGCCACAGTAACAGGATGCTGTTTGTTAGCAGTTCACCAGTGTTAATGTACTGTCAACTTCTGTTTAGGAAACATTGATAGGAGATGATTTTATGGTTTCATAAATAGAATGATTCAGTCCACATCATCAGTACCCAGTGCATCTGATGCAGCTGGGCATGTGATTAAAATCACCCTCCATGTTTCAGGCAGCCCTACACTGATAACATTTTGCAGTCTTTACAGATGATGATGTACAACTTATAATCTAGTATTAATAGGCAGGATTGTCATGACACTGTGCTCTTTGTTCAACAAACACTGCAAGGCTATAGATTTATTTATAAAGTTATAGCACTGCAGTATTAACAGTTCTTATTGCCAGATAAAAAAATATTAGCTTCAAGAGGTCAAGGAGTTTGGAGAATCTTTGGATAATGAGATCTGACATGTTTGGACTCCTTAATGGAAAAAACATTAATTGCTTATTACAAAACAGATGTATTACTGTAAATGTCTGCTCAAATGGCTGAAACCCAACATTGTTTTTTCAAGTGTAGGATGACACATTAAGTCCAAGTAGCAAAACCAGAAAGTCAGGAAGGGGTGTTTCACAAGCTTGCATTTTACTCCTACTTATTGTTCGACTCTTTCCTTTTGTGACTAGTGCCATAAACAGCTACACCTCATCACTGCTTACAAAAGCTTAAGAAATGTTAATTTAATCTGTGCTTAATGGATTCTAGTACTGTCATATGGTTATTTATTTTAAGTTATTTTCTTTCTTTTTCAGGGGTTTAAAACCCACATTTTATCAGTCTTTCACATTGCAGTACCTTACACGGTGGTGTAAGTGTTTCATCTTGTTCAAAAGACCTGAGTTACTTTAACAAAGCATAAAACCCAGGAAGGGATTTTGTAAGGTTCTCAGTGATCCTCAACTAAAATTACTTTTTTTTTTTTTTTTTTGGGGGGGGGGACTCTTTTGGCAGTAATGATCATGTTACATATGTTCAGTGTCTCTCCAATCCCCTGGAGACTGACCAGCTTATACCCAAGAATAGAACCACCAAGCACTGGACCTCAGCTGGTGGTGTATTGAAATATATTTGGTGGTAGTGAAAGAGATTAAGGCATCCTGATCCTGCATCATTCCACTCCTAACTGCAAGTATTTTTTGTGTGCCGGAGGTAAGGGGCATGCAATATCATAAGCATATGCTTATGTGCACTCCTACCCATGATGCATTGACATCTGCCCCTCCTGTCTGTGTGTACATGCTTGTGTGACACTAATACCTTTTTTAGCCACTGCTGCAGAGCATCGTTGTGTTACAAAAATCCATACTTTCCATACATAATCAGCAAGCTGGCCACCAGCAGCTCAAGCCTACCTAACCTGCAACCCTCCAGCTTTCCTGGTCTTTAGTGGATCCCTGTTTACCAGCAACACAGACAGATGCCCTAGTCCTGTGGCAGTGGGCTTTTAAATAAGATTTCAACACAGGCCACCAAGAATATCATTCAGTTTGTGGTACCCACTGCACTCTCTAAGCAACTGAAATCTGGGGAGTTTCCTAGCAGGATATTTTTCTTTTTACTGCATACATTTATATTAAGTAATTACATTATATTCTCAAGAATAGAAATGTACACTTACACATATTTCTGTGAGCTCTATATCCACAAAAATGTTACACATTTTACTGTGTGGCTCATGAGTGTGCTGGCATTATACACTTTCATTCCCTTTTCCTTGAACATAAATATCTGTTCTAGCTCTCTAATTAACTCTCAAATAAGTACTATAAGGTGCTTTGCTCTGATTCTCCTTTCTTAGCTACCCATCTCACATTGGGCATCTCCCAAAAGTTTCTTTCAAAACTCTTGCATACAAGCTATCCAATATGATTCCGCTTATGTTTTCTGTGATCTGGCATTGTGACCCCCCCCCCCCCAACACACACACACACACACAAAAGCATGCAGACACACAAGCAGGTCTCTTCTTTTTCTGGGATGAATTTGTAATTCCCCCGCATAGTGCACAGGTCTGGAAATGACATTTATGCAGAAGAAGGAAGGTAGTTTAATAAAAGACAACTGACATGATGCTGGGAGTGTGTGTAGCACTTCAGATCAAGCAAAACATATCAACTGATTGTCTAACTCATAGACAATCTTATTGCTTCAAATTATACTTCTCCATCTTCAAAAAACACAGCTACTCCCAACATTTAAGTGCTGGTAGCTTTCCAAGCCATCTCCAGAGATCTTATATTTCTTCCCTCTTTTCATTTTGTAAACTAATGGAATACATCAACCGGGTCTATATTAAATCACCGAACGCTTGAAAAAGCGAACAGTGATTGATCGACCCTATATAAGCAAAAGCTTACAATGTTGAAGTGTCAGAACAGCGATTTTTTTTCCAAGGGAAAAAAAAAAATTGCTGTTCCAATAAAAAAAAAATAAAAATCAATTTCAAACATTATTTTAAGTGGGGCCTTCACCCCCCCACAACCCCCTACTTAAATATACCAACTCAGAGACCGCACTACAGTGCCGAAAACGGCAAAGTACCGAAGTGACCAAGCAAATTCTTTCCCAGGGAAAGAATTCACTTGGCTGCTTCAATATTTTGCGTTTTCAGCTTTTTATGTTAGACCAAGACGCATTCGAAAGAATGTGTCTTCGGTCTTCTAATATAGACCCCCATCAACCTATCCAGTCTTGACTCTTTGGCCTAGACATTGATTATCAAATGTAAAAATGTCTGTGGACAATAAATGGACAAACTGAGCCTTGTTTAATTAATAACCGCAAAATTCACATCTCTGCATAATGAGCCTCTCACTAATTCAAGTGTGAATGAATTTCTTCCATTGAGAAGAATATCTATTATATATGCAACAACAAAGACCAGTGAGTAGTGAGTCTCTACACTAATATTTCCCATATTTTGGGTTTGGAAGCTATAAAATTCTTTCTTGGTGACAGCCCTAAAACACATTATATATTGGAATTAGTTGAATTTTGTCTAACCAATAATGTCTTTGAATTTAATGGCATTCTTTATAAACAGCTAACAGGCACAGCCATGGGAGCTGCTTTTGCGCCAGCCTATGCAAACTTATTTATGGGAATGTTTGAATATGAATTTCTTTATAGACAACCTTTTTTTAAGAGTAATGTTATCAAGTACTTTAGATTTATAGACGATCTTATTTTCGTCTGTAAAGGTAACTATAATGCATCTGTACATTTTATTCATGATTTGAATAATAACAAGTTTGGTATTAGTTTTAGTGATATACAACGAGGGTATCAGGTCAATTTTCTAGATATTTCCCTCAGAGGCAACAATGGCCATTTGATACATACTGGCATTTATAGAAAGTTTGACAAAATTAGTTGGAAAATGTGGGGTAATAGCTGTCACCCCTCTCATACGCTGACAGCTATTCCTTATGGAGAATTTCTTAGAATAAAAAGACTAAATTCTGACATCAAATTAGCTTATGAGGAGGCTTATAAAGTAGCTCAAATATTTATTGATAGAGGATATAATCCAGTGAATATTAAAAACAGCTTCTGCAGAGTTTTTAAAAGTAATAATGCTGTTAGCACATTTAATAATTGTTGTAATTACAATAGTTATAATACTCAAGAACATAATGAGGAGAAGATGTTTTTTGTTACTAAATACACCAATTTCTCATCTATCATGAATAAATTAATTATGAATTATTGGAATTTTATTAAGAGAGATATTCTTTCATTGAAAGACACAAGATTAATTATATCATACAAAAAAGGTAAAAGTATTCAAGACTTTTTAGTACACAGTATTTATAAAAAGCCTAATACCTGCAGTCTTAATAATGTGGAAATTGTAGGAACCTTCCCTTGTGGAAAGTGTTCCGTTTGTAAACATATAGTGCCTGAGGTAGTTAAAATAAATGAAAAAAATTTCACTACCAGAGCCAAATACTCTTGTATGAGCAAGGGTGTTATATATGCTATATTTTGTAGTTGTCATAAATATTATATTGGTGAAACAAAGAGGATGCTAACAGATAGAATTAAAGAGCATATAAGGGATGTAAGGAATAATAAATTTAATAGTCCTGTTGCTGAACATTTTAATTCTGTACATAATGGCAATATTGATTGTTTAAAAACTACTATATTAGAACATGTTCCTCTGTATTATAATAACTGGGAATGGCAAAAGAATATATTGAGATGAAAGGAATCTATTTTAATTATGAAGTATGGCACTTTACATCCATATGGTATGAATAGAGAATGTAACTGGCAAAGTCTTATTTAAAACTGTGACTTTAAATATGCATTACATCTTTTTAAATTATCTGATTGTATAATTGATTTATTGTTTCAATTTGTATATATTCTGCAGTTTTTAAGAGTGTCTTTGTTTTACTCTGTAAAGGCTGTTGGCCGAGGCGCTAGAGAAAAGATTTGTTCAAACTGAATAAATTTTACTATTTTGGAAGGTAGAGCTGGGACTCACTGCTGGTCTTTGTTGTTGCATATATATATATCTTGCTTTTTTGTTGTTTCATCAAGAATATCTATTAACTTTATTAAGACAGATTAATCCATTTTGTGCCACCTTTCAGTATACTTAGTATCAGGAAGATTAAAGACCCACATTTCTATAAACTTCTGAAAAAGTCTGGAGGAAGTTCCAAAGGAATGGCGTGAAAGCTTACAGCACCATAGGTAAGATAAAATGTGTGTGTATATATATATATATATATATATATATATATACATATATATATGTATATATATATATTGAACTTTAAGAAGATCTTCTTCTGGCTTTTCCCAGTTAGGGGTCGCCACAGTGGATCACCTGTCCGCTCATGATTGGCAGTAGAGTTTTACGGTGTCGAGTTGCCAGTCCAGCGCCCAACCTTCCACAGAAGGCACACACATGCACGCACTCACGCCTAGGGTCAATTTAGTGTGTCCAATCCACCTACAGCATGTCTTTGGGATGTGGGAGGAAACTGAGCAGCCGGAGGAAACCCAACCGACCACAGGGAGGACATGCAGACTCTGCACAGAAGGCACCCCAGCCGAGAATCGAACCAGAGAACCTCTTGCTGTGAGGTGACAATGCTAACCGCTGCACCACCGTGGCTGCCCTGCAGGAGTAAAATCATCCATTTCCTAAAGATAGGCTTGCAATTTTTCACAACTTCACTCTAATTTCAACTATTTATTGTAGAGTAGTCACTAATGTGACCTTTAAATATTTAGGGATAGATAAGGGCAGGGAAAGTTCTTGAGTAGATGAGAAGAGAGTGCATATCTGACTGACAAAACTCTAGCCCTTCTTTGGTTTACTTGATGACGCAAGAGCCTTCAGAAATAAGTCAGTGCTTCAAACGGCTTTTAGGAGTCTGTAGGATCAGCCCAGTGGCTCTCCCTTCCTGTACCTAAGTGATTCATCCATTTCTCCATCAGAGAAAGTGACTTCATCCTATTTGTTCCCCAATGGAGGAGAGCCAGGTCACGTGTTAGTGAGAGAACCATCTGCCCTATCTCCATCCCTTCAGTAACGTGTACTCGCTACAGTTTCTGCTCTTGGGAGGTGCTTGCATATCTGCCTGGCTGCAAGGCATGCTCCTATTCAGCATGGGCATCTGTGTGCGTAAGACATCTACACTACTGCAAGTGTCACTTGTGCAACAAGCTTAATTGCCTCCCTTCCTCCTCCCAGAACAAGCAAGCTGACATCTGCCAACCCCTGCCATCTTTCCCTGTCCAGTCTATGTTGTGTCTGTGTTGCTAGCTGAAAATATATTGTCTAAGGCAGAGTCATGGCTTTATTCATCTACACCATGGGTCCAAACCCTGTGCTCCAAATAACTTTGAGAGGTTGCTTCCAGGTAGCACTACATAAATCAGATCATCAGATCACTGGCAAACAAGTGAGAGCTTTGCTTTGAAACTTGAATATTTTTTTACAAAGTTATTCTATTGCAGCTTTATTCTCATATCTCTTACTTCTCAATAGTCAGTGAAAATATGTTTTAGTGTATTTTGGGAGGGTCACTGTAACAGCAAGCTATACCATTTGGGTTTTACCTGCTTTTTCTGTATTAATTCATAGCTGAATACTTCACCATTCTGTATTACAGTCCCAGTGAAGACCAACACAAGTCTTGTGTCTACATTTCTTTGAATGTCAGTAGGTTTGCAAGGCTGCCATACAAGGTCAGTATTGCTTAGAGCCTTATTTAGATCTTGCCACTTCAATTGCTTTACATTCCACTTTGCTGCCAAAGTAATTTTGCCTGTGTTTTAATTTGCAGTCAGTCATAATTTATCTTTCTTCAGATATCTTTAATGTAAACATTAACTATTTCTGGTAGGAGTCATAGGCTATGTACCACAAATATATCAGTGTTCCTTTCTTTTGTTTAAGAATTACAAACAGTTTTCTATGAAATGGAGTCAAAATGATGTTCAGGAGAAAAGAGATAATGTGGTAAGGTCTAGTAGAGGACATCATTAAAGGACATTGTTCAGCTCTTTTGACATAGAGGGATAAAGCCCTGAGTACATTCCAGGACATGGGCATGACTAGTGTCTTGGGCTACTGTTGAAGCTGGTGTAGGAGAATGAATGTGCCTGGAGGAAAGGAGGGGGTGGGGGGTGGAGCAGACCATGAATTGGCTCATTTCCCTGGGAGGAGGGGTAGCAGACTCAGATGCAACTTGAGGACATATACTTAGCTCATCTAGCTACTTGTACAGTAGTAGCCTGCACAGTAGGTGCATGGGAGCATGTACTTACAAGGGAAAATGCTATGGGCCCAAAAGTGATATGGGTCCTATGTCCCCAACCTAAGGGGTATGTAAGAACTTATCCTCAGTGGCTGCCTGTATTACAACTCCTGTAGCCGACTCTCACCCATGAAGAATGCATGAGCCAGCTGAGACACAGGAAGGCTGATGGTTGGTAGGCAGTGGGGGAGAAACAGTATAGTAAGGAAAAAAATGAAAGCTGCTGAAAAAATACTCAAAGAAATGAAACTCCAACTTTTCTTCAAATATTGATGATGCAAAAAAATGGGAGAAGAGTGACATTATCTGAAGTACCAAGATTCTCTTTACTAACTTTGGCACTGCCAAAGGATACAAACTTTACAGCACTTTTGTCTGCATCTGTATTAGTGTCCCCTGTGATCATGCTGAATCAGTCAATATGGAAGATCATCATAGTATCTCCTGATTGTTCCATCAGGCTAGACCACCTGTAAGACCATGTCATTAAGTTATTGTTTTGTTCCAGCCTTTTTTTCAGTATAAACTGTTTGCCAGATAGTACTCTGGTTTGGCAAAAAAAAAAAAAAAAACACATTGAAATACCAGGGGCCTATGTCTGTACATTTGTTAAATCAGTATCAACCATTGGACAGAAGACTGAACCTTTGTATGTCCCTGTGAAGGCTCAAGAGGAAAGAAGAAAATGAAAACTTTTCCAGTGAAGACAATGATTTCTATAAGAGTCAAAGTCATTCTCTGTTTCCACAGAATTCTGATGAGGAAAATTCTTCTTCCCAATTCTTAGGGCCCACAGCAGAAGATATTTCCTTCATGGAAACTACATTTCACATGAGGATATTATGGTTGACTTGTGGGTAACTCCTCTTCACCAGAGGCAAGATGGAGAGAAATTGTGAGTATCTCAGTTGTAAAATGAACAGCTCCTCTACCTTGCTATGTTTTTAAGGATGTGTTGAAGTAAATAGTTACTCCACTGACTCAAAGTCCCCAGCACCAAATATGGGAAAGCCACATCTTTACCCTCATTCCCATATTAAAGCAAATGTGGCAACTAGGAAGGATTCATCTAAACCTTACTTTGCGGAATATAATATAATATGAAAATGAGTAATGGCTCTAATGCTAGGAGTAGTGATAATATTGGAAATCTGAGGTATATTACAACATTTAGTAGAAGGTCTGATGGGGTAAAACGAATTACTACAAAAAACTGGGGCATGTTGAGATCAGTGCTAGAGGTAGTTGACATCATAGGATTGAGACCAAGGTTTGTATATAATAAATGTCAAAACTTGAAACAAAGGTTATATTATAAAGACATGTATGGCAGTAGTGATGGACACAAATTCTAGCAAGGATGGGCACGGTACCTTGCTATAATTGTAACTGTGTCAGTATGAAGGAGAATAGATTTATACATCTAGTGAATAATAAAGAATATACTTTTAAGTGTTTTGCTACTTATAACACTATTAATATAGTATATATGGCCAATTTTATTAAATGCCCTGGGTTCTACATAGGGAAGAGCACAATGAAGCTAAAAGGAATATCTAGCAATGCTCTTGCTAATCATATAATGGACAAGGGGAGTGAACATAGGTTTCTGTATAGAGTTAGAGATATTAAGTGTAAAAATAAGAAAGGTGGAGTTTTGAATAATACACCTGAGTTGTGTGAATATGAGTGGATTATAAGGTTAGATGCTGAATGTTCACCAGGGTTAAATGCATCTCTAAGTATCAAGCCGGTTTTAAAGAAGTGACAAATGATGCTTAAAGGCATATAAAATTATTAGGTTACTATAAATTGTGCGCATACATTTTTATGCATGCATTTTTTATATGTATGCTTTTATACGTATACCATGTGAAATAGAAATGAGTATGTAGTTGTACTGAACTTTTGAACTTAAGTTGGAAGAAGTTCAATTAATAATTGACTGTTTAATTGATTATTGTTTGGCTATGTCACATGGTCCTAATGACTATAAAAGGAGTGTTTATTTTTGAAGTACACACTGAAGAAGGGTTATTCCTGAAAGCTTTGCGAACTAATAAAATTGTAGTAAATTTTATTATACACTCTGCTTGTCCATAATTTTGGAGTTTATTGGTGTTTCTTTTTCTCCAAAGGTGGTTTACCATAGTACTGGTCCATTTGCTTTGTTTTTGGTAATCCCTCATCACCAGAAAGAAGATTGAGAGAAATTGTGAGTATCTCAGTTATAAAATGAATACCTTCTCCACCTTGCTATGTTTTTGAGGATGTGCTGAAGTAACCAGTTACTCCACTGACTCAAAGTCCCCAGCACCAAATATGGAAAAGTCACATCTTTACCCTCATTCCCCTTGGATAAAAATTCAAGGCTAAAAAGTTCACAGATTTAGCACGTTATTGGTTAGAGCTTTGTGATCCAACTCACATGGCTTATCACTGTGCTGCTTCACTGCAGATTCAGGAAGTCTGAATGCCATACATACAATAGAAAAGGTAACTGCAACAGTAGTCAATATAGGAATGCATACTAAACGTGCTTAAGATGATGATGTCGATGCTACCTCAAGAAAAGCAATGTCAGGTGTAGTTTTAAGAAGACTAGCTTGGCTAACAAGAGATTCTTGCAAATAAGATGTGAGACCAACATTTCTGGATATGTGTATAAAGCCATCATTTTTGTTTGGTCAGCCTACTGATGACATAGTTTACTTAGAAAAGAAAGGTAAAAGAAAATAATCTTTTAAGGACATGCATGTTCCTCCTCCTCAGCAGCCATTATATATATATATATATATATATATATATATATATATATATATATATATATATATATATGTTCATCCATCATTGTCGATGATGACCAAGGACATCACATTGAGGAGGTTGACGGAGTACAGTGTGTCTGGCTGTGGCTGATCAGTCTGATGCAAGCTCAGAAAGCTCTGCCACACATTGGGCACAAATGGTCTGTTGGCAAAGAGTTGGCTATGGATTTACGCAGATCACGCTTCCTCTGCAGTCCTGCTCTGCTTGTAAAGAAGTAGCACGTTTGCTGATGCAGCTTCACCAGGTGGAACTGTCTTACGCTACAGTTTCCCAGGAGTCCGGATCAATGCCAAAGCTCTTCAGAGAGATTTGCAGTGTGTCCTTGAAGCACTTTTTCTGCCCACCTTGTGTGTTTTTGCCTCCCGCGAGTTCACCACAGAACAGTCTCTTGGGGAGGTGTGTGTCTGGCATACGTACAAGGTGGTCTGCCCACCTAACTTGGGCTGTCCTCAATAGGGTGTAGATACTTGGCAGTCCAGTTCGATAGAGCTCAACTGTGTCTGGAACTTTATCCTGCCAGGTAATTTTCAGCAGCATTCTTAAGCAGTTCATATGAAAGCGATTCAGCTTTTTGGCATTATGCTTGTACACAGTGCATGTCTCACAGACATACAGTAGTATGGGCAGTACAACTGCCTTGTACACCTTCAGCCTTGTGAACAGTTTGATGCCTCTCCTCTCCCAGACTGACTCCCGCAGCCGTCCAAATGTGGAGCTTGTCTTGGCGATGCGTGTATCTGCCTCATCATCAATGTTCACAAATCTGGAGAGTGTGCTGGCAAAGTATGTAAACTTGTCAACAGCCTTCAGGATCTCACTTTCAGTGGTAATAGTTGGTTCTGCATACATCTTCTGCGGTGCGGGCTGATAGAAAACCTCAGTCTTTTTGGTACTGATTATGAGCTTTTTGGTACTGATTATGAGGTCGAAGTATCTGCAAGCAGTGGAAAAGCGGTTCATGCTCTGCTGCATCTGGGCCTCTGAGGCAGCGTTGAGTATGCAGTCCTCTGCAAACAGGAAATCATGCACAAAATCCTCTTTAACCTTGGTCTTGGCTGTAGCATCCACAGGTTGAAGAGGCTGCCATCAGTCCTGTAACTGATCTTAATGCTGGTTTCTTCTTCATCGCTAAAGTCATCTGACAACATGACTGAGAACATCATGCTGAACAGCATAGATGCCAGTACACAGCCTTGCTTGACTCCGTTGGTGACTCAGAAGCCATCGGAGAAGTCTCCATTGTCCAATACTCAAGACAGCATGCCATCATGGAACTGGAGCACCATACTGATGAATTTGCCTGGGCAGCCAAACTTCACCATGATCTGCCATAGCCCCTCACAACTAATGGTGTCAAAGGCTATGGTCAGGTCCACAAATGTTGTATAAAGGTCCCTGTTTTGTTCCTGGCACTTCTGTAGTTGACGTACTGCAAATATCATGTCCATTGTCCCTCGGCCCTCTCTAAAGCCCCACTGACTCTTGGGCATGTGTTCATCTTCCATGTATTCAGTAAGGCAGTTGAGGAGGATTCTGACAAGGATTTTGCCAGCAATGACCAGGAGAGAGATATCTCTGTGGTTGTCACAAAACTGCCTGTTTCCTTTTCTCTTGTAGAGATGGACAATGGAGTCATCCTTAAGCTCTTGAGGGATAACTTCCTGTTGCCACATGGTCTGGAAGAGCTTGGTGAGCTTCTGTAATAAGACTGGTCCCCCTGTCTTGTAAATTTTGGCTAGGATGGAATCAGAGCCTGGTTCTTTACCATTGGAGAGAAGCTTAGTTGCTTCCTTAACTTCTGATTCCTTTGGAGGTTCTGCCAGGGAGGTGTTAATGGTGACTTACAGTATGCAGTCAATGGCTTCAGCATTGATGGAGGAAGGCCTGTTCAGGACATTGTTGAAGTGCTCAGCCCATCTTTCCAGGATGGTATTCTTGAAAGTGAGCAGGGTGGACCCGTCAGCACTGAGTAGTGTTGATGTTCTAGAGGACTGTGGCCTGTAGATGGTCTTCAGGGCATCGTAGAAATGCTTTAAGTTGTTATAAGCATACTTCTGCATCTCATCTGCCTTTCTGCTGCGCCAGGAGTCTTGCATCTTTCTGAGCTTTGCTTGCACCTTGCTTTTGATGGAGATATAGGTTGCTTTCTTGGAGATGAATGTAACATCTAGCTGGAGGGATCTGAAGGCTTCGTGCTTCTTATTCAGCAGCTTTTGAATGTCTTCATCATTGCCATCGAACCAGTCCTGGTGTTTGCATGTGTTCAGGTCCAAGTTAGCAAGAGTGGTATTGTAAACCACATCCCTAAAAGCTGCCCAGTCCTCTTCTGCACTGTTGTTGCCAAAGCTGAGTTGGTCAAGCTTACTGTCAAGGTCCTCACTGAGATCCTGGCACACAGAGTGCCATTCTAACTTGCTGACATTCAAGCGCCTATTGGTCTTTTTCCCCTGCGGGTACCGCCTGGGCTGGGTGTGCATGTAGAGTTTTGAGAGGATGAGTCTGTGATTTGTCCAGCAGACTGTGCCACACATGACCTTAGTCACTCTAACATCCTGCCTGTCTGTTCTCCTTACTGTGATGTAAGAAATGAGATGCCAGTGCTCGCTGCGTGGGTGCATCCAGGACATCTTGTTATGGTTAGGCAGGCAGAAGACTGTGTTTATGATCAACAGGTCAACAGCTGCGCAGGTCTTAAGAAAGTAGATGACCATTGCTGTTGCTTTTTCCGACTCCATTCTTCCCAATAACTCCCTCCCATGTCTGGTAGTCAATATATACAATGGATATAAAAAGTGTACACACCGCTATTAAAATGCCAGGCTTTTGTGATATAAAAAAATGAGACCACAATAAATCATTTCAAAACTTTTCCCACCTTTAATGTGACCTATAACCTGTACAATTCAATTGAAAAGCAAACAAATCTGTTAGGGGAAAAAATATAAAAAATAAAAAATGTACAATAAGCTGATTGCATGAGTGTGCACACCCTTAAACTAATACTTTGTTCATAGGTAGGTACTAGGCTATCGGACCTACGGCCCATACAAGCCTAGCCAAAAAATGTACCCTGGCTTTCGCCACCCAAGAAAATTATTTTCCTATGCTCCTGTCGAGCAGAGCCACAGAAGTGATCCCTGGGGTGAATTTCCCATTTCCCATCCAATCATCAAGATTTTTCTTGAAGAGTGCTAATGAGGAGCTCCGCTTGACATAGACAGGCAGTCCGCTCCAGAGTATGGGAAGTCTCTGGGGCAGGAATCTATCCCTCCAGCATGTTCTGCTTATTGTGGTGACAAGGTTAAGGTCCCTAGACCGTGTAGCTCGGAGGGATTGGGATTTCTTTAAGTGGAGCATGTCCAACAGCTCTGGGTTTGACATAGCTTTGTATGTTAGGCAGAGATTGCCCCTGAGTAGGCGATATACGATGGAGTAAAGCTGTAGTTTTTTGAGACGGTCTGCACAGGGCATCTGTTTGAGGCCAGTAATCCTCTTTGTGAGGTATTTCTGTGGTCTTTCCAGTTGTTGCAGATGTCCTGTGAGGTACATACCAAAAGGGGCGTTGTACTCTATAATGGGTCTAATGAGTGATGAGTAGAGGGGAACAATGACCTCTTTTTCTGGATGAGAATCCTTTTGTGATGAGATGAGCCACGTAGAAGGATTTCCTGACCACTGTGGCAATGTGATTATCAAAGGAGAGACTACTGTCCACCTGTGTCCCAAGGTCTCTTATCACATTTTTGGCATTAAGTAGACTACCAGCTATGTGGTAGTTCATGGGTACAGAGTTTTTACCAAAGGGGATGACAATACACTTTTTGGCACTGAGCTTCAGGCCATGGCTTTGACACCAGGTATCTGTCTCAGTGAGGCCCTTTTGTAGTTTGTCCACATCGTTAGGAGTTTTGATTATGGCTCCTAGTTTGCAGTCATCTGCAAACTTTGTCAGCCAAAGACCTTCTGTGTTGGCCTACACTTCAGAGAAGTAGATACCAAACAGGAGAGGACCCAGGACTGAACCCTGTGGTACTCCACTTGTCACTGGTCTGATGTTGGATTTGGAATCCGCTACTTTCACAGTGTGGGTTCTGTCCGTGAGCCAGTTGGCAACCCATCTTATGACATAGGGATTTATACCTAGTTTAGTGAGCTTATCTATAATTCCATAGTGGGGGATGGTGTCGAAAGCCTTGGCGAGATCTAGATAAGCTGTGTGAACCATTTTACCATCATTTATGGCTTTGGTGACTGCTTCAAAGAAGTCAATCAGGTTTAGGAGACATGAAATACAGTACAATTTTTGTGTGTTGCACTTTGTTTTGCTCCCCCAGAAACATACTTTATGTTTTTACAGAGTTTTAAAAAGGATGATAGGAATAAATTCCCTCTCTCCCCAACCTGAGAACAAGTCAAACCAAACAAATAATATAGGGTACAGTTTTAGTCAGGCCTGTTTTCAATAGTAAATCTCAAGCAACCAGAAACCACAGTCATCCAGCATTTACCAATCCCCATGAGTGCCGGTTAACTGAGAGTTTACTGTATTGAATTAAAGCTTTTCCAGGGCTTTGTCAGCTGCTTTCCAATCTTAAGTAAGGATTAGTATTAACACAATATATAGAATGTCTATTATTTTGACTAATCCCTTGAGGCCCCTCCCTGTAGACATGCTCCTGTCTAGTGAACCATCTGTTTTCAATCTCCAGGGTGTTAACATTATATTGTGTGTGTGTGTGTGTATGTCTGCTAGCTACCAACTGTCTTTAATACTGATTTCATATGGTGCACGCTCTACTAGTTCCCAATATTAATTTTATATTTGATACAATCTTTTGAACTCCCCTATAGAGTAGTAACTAACACTGCTAATTAAAATCTGCTGTAGTTTCACTGACTTTCTACTCAGTGTGGTAGGATAAATACAAGGCCCACTTCAGTGCAGTATTTTTGCTCTGCAGAAACATATAAACTGTCAAGTAGCACTAAATGTTAACTTACACTTTACCATAATGATTAATAACATTTTAGTACCCAGTCTTGTTCTTCTATTCCTTCTGGTATCTTAATAAGTGCCGGCAGTGTAAGCCTTGAACTCTAGATGATTGTCACTGTTGAAGTGACACCCCGACCCTATCTGCAAAAATGGGAAAAAGGGTTTGTGGATGGATGTATATTAATAAACTACAAACTGTCTCATCTCTCTGTCCTCTAGCGCTCTCAGCTTTTCCTCTAACTCTTCATTCATGGCCTCCAAGTTAGACAGAAAGCAACATTGACATGAATATTTCAGGGCAAGGCTTTTTATTGCAGACTATTTCTTGTGCAGAAAAAGGACAGCAACTCAAGACCACATCTAGACCTATCAGATCTGAACTAGTTTGTGAATGGAAAGACATTCAGAATGATGACTCTGGAAACTATTTCCTTTTAGACATGACAAATGTGTACATTCACATCCTTGTGACCTTATCACAGAAGTAACTCGGGTACCAAATAGGTTATCATAATTTTCAGTTTTCAGCTCCGTCACTCAGTCTATCTACAGTCTCCCCTGCGTATTTATGAAATGTTTAGTTCCAGTGTTTACACACTTCAGTAAACAAAACCGAACAATTTTCTCTAATCTGGGTGACATTTTTAATAGCATCAGTGTATTTCTGACATAGTGTCAGTCAAGACTGTTACTTTATTCTAGTCTCCAGGTTAACAGTAAACTAAAAGACAGCTTCCTGAACTTCATCAGCATCATCAACTTTTCCAGCAGCATTCATAGATTCACTGTTAAGGAGGGTCTTTCCAACTCAGGATAAGACCACAGACTTTTTCTCAGTCTTACTACAATTCTCTTAGCTGTAATATGGTTTCTGAGAGCACCAAGTTGCATGTTCTCTTGCAGACTTCTGGTTCATGCAGTAATACTACATATGTAAAAAACTCAATAACATCTCAGAAACATTTGGAAGTAGTTCACAAATCCTCTGTATATGATGATTCCTATAATTCAAGATATAAATATTCCTGTAATGGACAGTTATGTCATTGCAATGATATTAATTCAATCATCCACACTTAAAATAAATTCTGACCACATACACTTTCGATTATGTTTGTGGAGTCCATTTCAACAGTCAGATCAAGGTAGATGTCTGAGCTCAACAAGAAAAACTGCTTCACATCAATACGAAGGAGAAGAAGGCAGCATACCTGGCCCTAATTAGCCATTCTAGATAACTTTTAGCCAGAATATTTTCAAATCAACACAGTGGATACTCTACAGTGATGTGGTTTTCAAACAAAGTAGGAGTAATCAAATATTTTCATCTATGCAAGTAGGAAGTTCAGATTTGGGAATGGGCTCCAATTACAATCTCCACAACTAATGTTCCAGGCCTACAAAATCAACTGGTAGACGTATCAAACCAAAGAGTCACTCTGACATATAGAACTTGGACTCAAAGACTTTTATTCTGATTAAATTACGGGACCTTCTTTGGAGGAGATGTTCATTACATAGTTCAGTAATAATCTCCAAACATTCTTTTTCCTTATATCTCAGAAGACTATCTAGAAAACAGATGTATGTTATTTTAAGTGGAAGCAGACACTGGTATATGCTTTTCCTTCTTTTTCCTTAATCCAGAAAATGATTTTAAAATAAATAATAGGCCAATCTGATTGTAATAGCTCCCTTTTGGCCCAGGTAACCACAGCTCAAACTACAAATTAGGTTTATCTCTCTATGACCACAGTGACCACAGTCATTGTCTTTGCAAATAACTTTCCTGATCCAACAAAAGGATAAAGCTCTATAATCTAATCTCAAACCTCAGAGTCTCCCAGAATGGAGGATATCATTTTGATTCCTACCGATACTTATTTTTCTCTCTACAAGTATTAAGTACTTGAAAATAAGCTTAAAGGCCAAGTACAAGGAAATCTTACTGAAATGGAAAAGATTTATTGCACAGGAAAATGACATTGGTGCTTTTATGTTGTCCCATACCAAGATTTTTACACTATCTAAACTACTTGTTTGATTCAAATTTAGCTTGTTCATTAGTCAGTTATGTTTCTGTAGTATCTACCTGTTTTCCAACCATAACACAAAGATCAGCTCATCCTTCCATTAAGACCATCTTTCAGGGGTCCTTCGTTTAGGAACTCTGAGAAGACAAACCCTCCTGCTTTGGGATTTGAAATTTACACTGGAAAATATAACTATTCTTTTTTTCTTTTGAAAAGAGATAAATGTCTCTGTTAAAAGACATTGTTTCGTTTTGTAGTTATTTCTAGCAGAAGAATCTCAAGAGTTACAAGCTTTCTTGTGTAATGTACCGTATCTTCTTCTTCTTCTTCTTCTTTCGGCTTTTCCCAGTTAGGGGTCGCCACAGCGGAGCATCTGTCCGCACACATGAGTGGCAGTGGAGTTTTACAGTGTCGAGTTGCCAGCCCGGCGCCCAACCTTCCACAGAAGGCACACACACACTCACACCTAGGGCCAATTTAGAGTATCCAATCCACCTACTGCATGTCTTTGGGATGTGGGAGGAAACCGGAGCACCCGGAGAAAACCCACGCGACCACAGGGAGGACACGCAGACTCCGCACAGAAGGCTCCCCAGCCGAGGATTGAACCGGAGAACCTCTTGCTGTGAGGCGACAACACTAACCGCTGCACCACCATGGCCGCCCGTGTAATGTACCTTATCTGACATTCTTAAATTAAATCGAGTCATTAAAAGCAAGCCAAGCTATTATGCAAAAAGAAGTCTAGGCAATGACTGTTAATCAGTCCATTCAGTTGCTAATGTTCTTTGCAAACTGTCAAAAAGATAGGGAGCATGATCTGAATATGTTGCATGTTTATAGACAGCTGTGATAATTATACGAGGAGGACTAATGATCTTGGAAAGACTGATCATTTTTTCCCTTTTTTTTTTTTTTTTTTTTTTAATGAGCAAGAAGGCCAACCAGCTAATAACTCATTTTAAATGGTTGGCAACTCTACTTTTTTTTTTTTTTGGTTTGATAACTACAGCAAGCCTCTTCAAAGAACAGTGAGAGTTCATTCTGCAGTATATTTCAGGAATGTGTCTACACAAGAAATGTTATAACTTGTTACTTGTTTCATTGTCTACATTTTTACAAAACATTATAAGCTGAATGCACAGTCTTAACGAGTAGGACATGTATTAGCATGGCAGTGCTTCAAGGGATTTTGCAGTTCTCTTCCTCTTTGGGGTATGATAGTAGTCCATATTATGCAATCCAGGTATTATGATTTATTTTTATATTGCTTTTTCTTGAAGAAGATGGTATAGTTATATGTAAGTATATTTAAACCATGGCAGAGGCCTTTCTGGTATGCCCTGTCTTCTTCCCCTTAGAAATTAGCTAGTGGTTTTCCTCTTTCTGAAAACACTTTTCAAACGTTATTAATGTTATGTTGTGTCTTTCGGCTTATCCCAGTTAGGGGTCGCCACAGCGGAACTCCGGTCCACTAATGTTGGATTTTTACGTGCCGAGTTACCAGCCCTGACGTACAACCTTCAATGAAGGCATGCCCATTCACGCATGTTTCCACACAGAAGACGCTCTAGCTGAGAATCTAACATGACAACGTCTTGCTGTGAGGCGACAACGCTACCGCAGGTAATAATTTCTTTAATTAGTATTTACGAAACAGCATACAGCGTTCACATGTCACCATGAGGGCATTTATTATGGACTTGAAAAACTGAGGAAATCTCCTACCACTGTTGGTTTTATTTAGAAGCATCAGACACCAATGAATGTCTTTAATCACATGTTCCTAATAGAAGTGATTTAACTAAATGGCCCTTTTTATCTATGTAATAAAGTACACATCTTCCAACTTTGGACTATAATTCTGTTTTTACTACTATTGTGCTGTTACCTCTTTTGTTCCCAGAGATGAACTCCTGAAAGCAGTATTCTTTGCAATATATAATCTTGCTGACTATTTCCTATACTTTTATCGTTATCATTATTTAATGTTACATGGGGCGGCCATGGTGGTGCAGCGGTTAGCGTTGCCGCCTCACAGCAAGAGGTTCTCCGGTTCGATTCTCGGCTGGGGTGCCTTCTGTGTGGAGTCTGCATGTCCTCCCTGTGGTCGTGTGGATTTCCTCCGGGTGCTCCGGTTTCCTCCCACATCACAAAGACATGCAGTAGGTGGATTGGACACTCTAAATTGGCCCTAGGTGTGAGTGTGTGCGTGTCTTCTGTGGAAGGTTGGGCGCCGGGTTGGCAACTCAACACCATAAAACTCCACTGCCAATCATGAGCGGACAGATGATCCGCTGTGGCGACCCCTAACCGGGAAAAAGCTGAAAGAAAGAAGAAGATTATTTAATGTGACATCTTTTTAAATCAAATATAAAAGCTTGTGACACATGAAAAGCTCACTACTCCTCCCTTATTGCAACTATTAAATTCCTTATTTATTATTTGACATTTGTTAAGCGGGTTAGTCTGATGGGGCAGAAAGCCCTTTTTCAGCAGAGACCTCAGAGAAAAGCACCAAAGGTAGTTAATTTACAGTTTAAGTATAACAAATTATCAAATACAGAAATCACAATACATTTTCATCAAGTACATATGGTATATCAGAAGGCAAATGTAGTTTCATTCAAATACATAGTCAGAACAATATCTTACAGATAATGGCATTCTACAGATGCAAGGTATTATAATATACATATTCACAGTGACAGCACTGAGACAGAATATAACAATAAGATCATGTATTTGAGTCCTATACATAGTTATCTAGTAGTTTCATTACAGATTGTACAATACTTCTGGACAGAGAAAGGCTGGTTATAAGACGGGAGGGAAAGACATAGGTAGATTAAGTTAGGTCAGTGCAAGAGCAAGTCCAAGAGTTAAGTAGATTTTCTTTTAATGCTTTCTTAAAACAGTTAATGTTAGAGATTGATCTTGTATGATCTTATATAACTCAGAGCAATCAATATCTGTAATTTGGACACATTAGCCATCTTCTACCTAATATTTTGACCACTAATTCCAACATTAATTGTCAGTCTAAACAAAACTGGACTAAACCTCCTTGTCTTGCACTATTTTTCATCTTAATTATCTTAAGTCTATCCCAGCCTGACCATTTACTACAGGTGCAACCACAAAAAGTTCACAGATATTGCTTATTAGATTAATACAACCTTTACCAAAATCCTTACATTTTCAGAAAATAATCTTTTTCTTTTCAAGTTTTTCATATGCTTTGATGAAATCTCAGGCCACAAATTTACTTTCATCTTTTCTCATATTATTGTCTTCTATCTTCCTTAATAAACAATATATTTCTGTTATATTTTTTGTTAACTCCTTTATTTTATGATCAAGTTTATCCCCTTGACCTTATTTTCTCTATCCTGTATAATTTGCTTTAAAATTAACTGTCTGTATTGTCAAATGCCAAGAAAACTCCGCTTTGTTAAATATTCGCTTTCCCTATATTTCATATAAACCTCATTTCACTTTTATATACTGTTCAGTCAGAAGTTCTAGTCTTTCTGCATTTAATACCTTTTTACACATCTTTACTAAATTATCACTTAAGACATAGATAATATGGTTTGTTTTCTTTATATTTAACATTTTTTCATTTGCGTGTATTTGTTTTCATTCTAGATGTCATCAGTCCAACATTATATAAATTGCTGAATTACACGCCTTCCCTTAAAACTCACTTCTCCCCCTGAACATTATCCTGCATGCATTATTCCCACAATTTCCATTTATTTCTATATATTTTTTTCCTTCTCTTTTATAAAGGCTTATCCTACTGGTAGATGAAGCTTGACCTCTCAGTCTTAGACTACCCAAGCTTCAACTCACTGACAATCTGACTTCTTCCATAAGAAATCACAGTCGGCAAGATGTGATTCCTTTATTGGGGGGAATCTTCCCCTTCTTTGAGTAAGTACTACCTCAGAGTTTATATTTACAAGTTCAGGGGGTATAGAGGGCTTGCCCCCCACATTGTGGTGTGCAAGGGGGTTTTGTCTGCTTGCAAAAACACTTGAAAATGTGTTTTTCAGCAAGATGTTTTCAGCGCAAAAAGTGCCTGGATTCTGTTCCTCAGTGCATTTGCTTTCATCCACTCATAGTGGAAGCTTTCTAAAGATCGCTCCTCAAATTTTTTTATGTTTTATAATATTCAAGACTTCAAATACAAATGGTTTATACTTTGATTTCCATTTTCTAGTAATTGCTTTTTTGGCAGCCAACATAATTAAACTTAATAAGGCTTTACTATGGCAAGACAAATATTTCAGATCCTATGTCCTAACTCAAAAAAATCACTTGCTCAACCGATGTTTTTGACAAACTACTCTGTAGGAAGTTTTTAAAATCTGCCAACTCATTACACACCCAAAACATATGTTCCCATTTACCACTTTCAACCCCATCACATCGCCAACATTTGTCATCTACCTGAGGAAAATTTCTTTGAAGTCTGCTTAGGATGTAAAAGTACCTCTGCAAATACTTTCAAGCAAAGATCCTAAACCTTCTAGACTCTATTGCATACTTGTGAACCATACGTATGTCCTCACATTGTTCTCTTGTAAATTGCTTTTCCATTCTCACTTCCCAATATTTTCTAAACTCCTCTGATTGATTCTTATATCATTCAATATTTTATATGCCCTAACGATTATCCGTTTTTTTAACAGCAGCTTCTGTTCTAGATTTGAGTGAAAACTCTACAAGAGCAGGGCTTTCATTTAAAAATCCCTTATCCCTTTCTCTTTGCCTATACTCTCATATCAATCCCTGGTAGGGGAAGGCAATCTCTACCCTGCACTCCAGATCTTTTCTTAGCGCCATACCCCTCTATTACCTTTTCCTCTCTAATTATTTGCTTCTAATACCTTGGTTCCATTTCCAGTTTTGCCTATTTTCTGTACCCATACTTGCAGTTATCCCTATTGGCAAAATATCCTTTCACCATTCTCTTGTTGGCTTACTTCCTAGAGTATTTTCTGCTACTTTATGAATATAATAGTCCTGGTTTAATTTCTCTAAGTCTTTTGGGTTTCAAATACTATGACTGGAATGGACCCCATTCCTAAGTCAAAGTATGATTAAATTTCATGAAATTAGTAGTGTTTTAGCCTTTTGTGTTAGCCAAAAGCACTCTTCGCAGCAACCAGTAGTCTGTATGAAACAGAATAAAGTGACAGTGATTCTAGACAATCCACCTCCTAGGACAGATGCTGAAGACCTTGAATCTTTCTTGTGAGGAACCTTTGTGGTCTCTCCAATGTTGCAGGTGCTTGGAAAGGTACATACCAAAAGGGTTTTTTATTCAATTATTGGTCTGATGAGGGAAGAGTACAGGGAGGTTATAACTTCTTTTCTGGAGGCAATGTCCTTACATATGAGATGAGCAATATAGAATGCCCTTCTTACCACTGTGGAGACATGGTAATCAAAGGTAAAGTTGCTGTCAACCTATGTTGCCCAGGTCAGTGGTGAGAGTCTTGCTGCATTATTATGCCTTTCAGTATACAGGCCTTCTGCCATTAGTGTATCACACTTGATGACAAGATGTGCAACTGTTTCCAGTTCTGTTTTACAAAACCTGCATTTGTTTGTTTCTCCCACATGTTCTGTGGATTTGTACACCAACCTGTATGTAGTCCAGTATCTTGGGGTACCAATATTAACCTTTCATCTTTTGGTTTAAATTCACCTCTCTTTGACCATTCTTCTGTCAGATCCTGGTTGTTCCAGGAGTTTCTATACTTGCAACTATATTTATGCCTTTTTCACATTTCTTGCCTTCTCATATGATCCTTCTCCTTATTCTTTTGTTTTTTGGCACATTCAGTTGTCTGATTTTTGTCTACTTCTGGTTTGATTTCCATTACTGCTTCACACAGATGTGCTTCTACTAAACTAAGCAGCAAAGTCATCTTGGACTTGTTCTCGTCATGTTTTAAAACTTTCACTATGTTTGGATCTGGTGAAGTCAGCAGATATGTATGCAGTCCTACAATTGCAGATCTATACATATAATCAATTTCTATGAGAGAACAAATGGGAAAGTCACAATTATATAAACAAAAATCTGTTCTGCCCACTGCAGTTCACAAATCTAGTATGTGGCAGTACCAAAAAGAACAGTCTATAGTCAGTTTTGCAGATTTAGTTCATCATCACCAACCCCCTTTTCCCCATTTTCTACATGGGATCAGAGTGTCGTATTAATTGTCACCATCTCTCTCTCAATTCAATACTGCACCCCAGCCTTCTCTGACACTCATGCCTGACAGTCACAGATCTTCTTTTACAAAATCCATCCACCTCTTTGTTGGAGGCCCTCATTTCCACGTACCTTCTACCTTTCTGTCACAAATCTTCTTCACCAGACTGTCTTCTGCTTTTCTCCACATATTCCCAAACCATCATAACTTGTTCTCTCTGATCTTTTCTGAAATTGGAGCTACTTTTTTTTCAAAGTACTTACCTGCTGGTTCTTGTTTTCTGGGATGTCATTCTGCTTCCCTCACCCTCCGGGCTCACTTCGCTCCCCTACCCTTCCCCCTAATTCCTCCCACCCCCATTACCTCTACATTTAAACATATCCACACCACACCCCTTCTTCTGCCAACACCACCCCATCATCCCCTTCCTGTTTTAACTCCACCCTCCTCATCCATACACTCCATCTCTCAACATATTCCTATTAATATCACTCTAGCACCCTATCTACATACTCCTTCCCTTCTTTCATTTCTACAAACGTTATTACTCTCCTCAAATTATCAACTTAAGTAGTTCTGTCTGATTAACTCTAATAATTCCTAATCTAAAATGATTTTCCTTACTCTTCTATCACTAATACTCTTCTTCCTTTCTTCACTATCATCATACCTGGTCCCTATCTGACCTATTCTAAGCTCTCCTACAGGCACTACCTCTTACACCAATAACACAAATCACTACTCCTTACCCATTACCACTCATCCCTTTCACAGTGTATATTGTTCGTTAAACCTAAACTGTTTCAGGCACAGCTACACCTGTTTAACATTACATCTACTGACAATTTAACCAAAATGAAATCCTATCTTTACTATACAGTCTTGAAATTTCTCCAGCTCTGTGGTGACATCCAGCCTAACCCTGGTCTCAGCATCTCACAATCCACATTTTCAACCCATATTCCACGTACACAAAATATGCTTAAATTTATCACATTAAACACACACGTGCAACAAAATTTCTGAGTTGCATGCTTGGATGTCTGCACAATTTCCTGACATACTAGCAGGAAACCTGGCTTAAACCACACATAAAGGATACTGAATTACTTCCTCCAGGCTTTAATATGTTCAGAGCTGACCGACTTAAAAGAAAAGGAGGTGGTGTTGCAGTAATATATCCTGCTTCTATTTCCTTAACCCCTCACAACCCACCCATACCCTCCTTTGACAAACTCAAACTATTGATCACCTACCTTAAATTAAACAATAATAAAAGTCTCTGCATTTACAGCTTTATACAGACCCCTTGCAATAACTTATCAACTCTGGAAAGTATCCTATCTTAGGTATCAAAAAATATCTTTCTGGAAACAGTAACAGTAGGTGATGTCAACACTGAAGGGCAGAAACTTAACTTACAATTTCCCACAGATATCATAAACCTATTTGGGTTTTCTCAACTAATTATTCACCCAGCCTTTAACAGTTCCACAAACCGAAATGGCTCAATAATTGATTGGATTTTGGTCTCCCATCCTAACAATTTCTCTCAATCCAAAACACTTCCAGTCTCTATTAGTGATCAACACCCCATCTGTACAACTAGAGTCATTTCACATTCATGTAGACAACACACCTAAAAGACAGTAAGAAACCCATCCAACTTTGACCAGTAGGCATTTATAAATTTACTAATCTCCATCAGTTGGCCCTTCCTTAAATACTTACCACTAGATGATGCAGTTGAACAATTTAATTCTACATTTCTAAACACTTTAAACAGTTTATCTCCCACCGAAGGAAAAGAGTCAAAACCTGCTATACTCCTTTGCTTTCTGTCTATACCAAATCACTCATGCAAAAAAGACACAAGGCTTGGACAACTTACTAAAACATAAGACTGTCAGTAACGTACAGCATTTCAAAGCACTGCATAACCTTGTAAATAAAACAGGTTAAGTTAGACAAAAAACAATTCTATGTAAAGCCACAAAATCAGCACAAATCCAGTCCAAAAACCTTCTCACACACTATCAAAAAATCGTAAACCCAGGAAGTCAGTCCTCCCCCAATCCTCCTGTCATAGTACCTCCCCTGACATAGCAACTCAATTTAACTCTTACTTCACTGATAGCATAGCTTCCATCACTAACAAATTCCATCCATCTCCCTCTACCCTATCTAAGCCTCCTATTACCTGTCACTCCACATTTTCCCTTCAACCATTTCCTACTTTCATCAAATCCTTCTTGTGCAAGCTCAAGCCATGTTCCCCTTCTGCAGGCAATCTTCCTAATGAATTCCAAAAAAATGGCTGTTGACTCAATTGCCTACCCAGTCTCAATAATCATTAATAGATCCATCAAGGAGGCTTATGTTCCCTCCCTATGGAAAAAATAATTCATCCTTCCTCTCCAGAAAGGTGGCACCTCCACAGAAACACTAACTATAGGCCAATTGTCATTCTTTCACCACTACCAAAAAATTCTAGAAAAATGAACCATGTGTTGGCTACTATCAAGCCATTTGCCAGACAGAAGTCTAGAATGGCCTCTCCGTCTTTATTCCTGTTGCCTCACCCATGTGGACCCAGGCAGTCCCCATATCCTGTTTTGTTTGTCCCTATATGTACATTCAAGTCATCCATTATCAGCACTAGTTCCTGTTCTGCTTTATCTAGTAAGTCCTGGAACTTCTGTATGAATGCACTGTTTTGCCCACTATCACAATCCTGCTTTGGGTCATAGGCTGAGATTATGAATACTGCCCTTTCATTACACTGGAGTCTGTCACTAATTCTGATGACATCTCTAACTGCCTTTTGAAGCCTCGCTCTCACCATAATTCCCACACCATTTTTAGCTTGTCCTCCTCCTGAGTAGTACTGCTGCACTACCCTTCCATCTTGTATTTTGGACACATAGGATGTCCAGTCTCCTCTGTACCATCATGTCACCAACCTCCAAGCTGCACCCTGTCAGTGAACATACATTGAATGTAGCAATTATTAGTTCATGTTTGGCAGGTTGATTGGTTTTACTGGACATTTTCACTCAACAGAGCTGTACCAGGTAACCCAGGCTGGGCAACTGGACTCCGGATGGTAAGTAACTTATTGACCCCAGGGCTGCTGTGCTTTGTGGTGGGCACACTGGGTCTTTGGCATAGGTCAGGTCCTACCCATGCCCATTTAGCAACATTAGTCAACATAACCAAATCACCTAGAGCCATATTTTACACCACTGAAGGGCTAGCCCTGCCACTGCACACAGTCTGTGAGCCGTGTTCTCTTATCTTGATGATAGTGTACACCACAGTAGATGCCCAAAGTGGTTGGTCTATACAACTCTTCCCCCTATAGGGCACCATGTAGAGTCTGTGCCGCTGACTAAAGCTCTACTCATTGGTGAGCATGTTTTTCAGAGGGAAGAAATCCACAGAAACACAGCTAGAACATGCAAACTCCAAATAGGCATCAAGATCAAACCTTGTATCTTGTGCATGGGAGACAAAGACCTTAGCCACTATGCCAACTGTTCTCTCTACACCAGAAAAACAAAACTTCACTTTCTTGCCAAGTATAAGGATTAATAGAGAATAAAAAATATCATACCAGCCAAATCCATTCCACACCTTTTTCTCAACTCATGGGAAATAAAAGATAGCATTCCATCAAAATATTTTCACAGACCTTTTTGGGTTTCTCTATACTCCACCTCTCTGTGATCCATACTACAGCATTACAAAGAGAATTCAGTCCCAAAATAAGCAGGTGAGTTCGATAACATCCATAAGTCTATCTTTCTGCAAACAGGATAACAGGTCTTTATCCCTTCCTGGCTTCAGGATATATTCCAGCATTCTTCATTCGGAGGTATCTTGTGACAATCCTTGTTACTTTCTGGAAACACCTGTATTTATCCAGGAAAGTTCAGTTGTGTAAGCAAACTTACCATAACATCAGATGTTCAAATGATCACTGCAGTAGTAGCCTTAGCTATGTGGGTTATATCTTGCATAGGATATAACAGCTGGCCAGCTTCCAAAGTTTCAGGGCACTTTCCACATACCCAAACCATCAGTCATCTCGAGCTAAGCTGACTAAAAATATAAGTTTGTGAACTAAACACTTCAGAGCTTTTATTATGCCAGCAGAGAGAGGGGACTGACCCCTAAAAAGACAGTACTAGGAACAACAAAAAATAAATGTCTATACCCTGATATAAACAACACACAAAAAACAGGGGGAATGATAGAGGGGGTGGCTACTGCAGCAGTGATCATTCAAACATCTACTGTTATGGTATGTTTACTTAGACAACTGTACTATGTTCATCATATTGATCACTGCTACAGCAGCTTTAGCTATATGGGTAAATTACACTAGCTTAGGAATCAAGCTTGTAATGCTTTGTAAAAGTATGTACACAGGAACAAGTTGCTGCTTCTAGAATATATGTAGAATCTATCATTTTCCAAAAAGCCATAGATGAAGCCAAAGCCCTGGCAGAATAGGCCTTGACCCTACCTGGAGTAGTTTTGTGGTGATGAGTTTAACAAAATGCAATAGCCTAAGACAACCATTTGTAAATAGTCTGCTGTGATATAGGTCGTCCCTTCTTACTTACACAGGAAAAGAACGGTTGATCTGAGGATTTGAAAGATTTAGTTCTGTCAAGATAGTACCCAAGTTGTCTGTGGACATTCAAGGTATGGAGTATCCTTTCTCCCTCATTTTTAGGCTCCTGAAAGAAAATGTGGAGATGGATACTTTAGCTTAAATTAAACTCAGATACTATTTTAGGCATAAAAGAATGATTAGTTTTCAAAGAAATCCTGTCTCTGTTGAAAATGAGACAGGGTTGACTCAACATAAGAGCTTGCAACCCAGATACCCTTCTTGCAGAGGTTGCAGCAATCAGTATAATTGTTTTAATGTTAAGAACCTCAAGTCAGCAGGCCATTTGGTTCAAATGGAGCAAGTGTTAGCTTCTTTAACACAAAATTAAGATCCCAAGCAGCAGTCACCGGTTTTCCTGAAGGCCTCTAATGCAAAACCCCCTTCAAAAACATTTTGGCATGAGGATGCACTGAAGAGAAGGATCCATGAGCAGACATGTTTAAATGGCAGATAAATGAATTTTGATAGAGGAATAAGAAAGGCCAGAGGATAGTAACTCACACAAGTATTGTAAAACCTGAGAACAACTTGCCCAGAATGGGTGATAGTTATATTGCTGGCATTAATTAGAATACCTATTCATTATGCTATTATATGATTTTCTAGTAACAGATGTTCTTGCCTGCATTAGTACTTAAGTTCACAGGTTTATAGGTGTGTACTAGGCCAACGGCCCTGAAGCCTTTACAAGCCTAGCCCATAGAAGTGCCCTGACATCATACCGCCGTTAGTTCCTGGTGCCTCTATCAAGTAGAGCCACTGCAGTGATCCCTGGGGTGAAGTTTCTATTTCCCATCCACTCATCAAGATTTCTCTCGAAAAGGGTCAGTGAGGTATATGGGAAGTATATTCCAGAGCATGGGCAGTCTCTGGGTTATGAACCTGTCCTTCCAGCATGTTCTGTTGATTGTGGTAATGAAGTTGAGGTCCCTGGAACGTGTGGTGTGGAGGGATTGGGATTTCTTTAGGTGTAACATTTTTAACAGGGCTGGGTCAGTCATGGCTTTGTAAGTCAAGCAAAGCTTGCCTCTTAATAGACGACATAAGACGGAGAAAAGCTGGGGGGTTTTGTGTCTGTCCATGTAGGGCATGTGTTTAAGGCCTAGGATCCTCTCTGTGAGGTACTTTTGTGGCCTTTCCAGCTGTTGCAGGTGTTTAGTGAGGTACATGCCAAATGGGGCATTACATTCGATGATTGGTCTAATGAGGGAAGAGTAGAGAGAGATGATGACCTCTTTCTTCCTGGATGCAAAACCCTTGGTAATGAGATTTGCCACATAGAAGGACTTTCTGACCACAGTGGCAATGTGGTGGTCGAAGGAGAGCCTTCAGTGTTCAGTGGACTGCCATCAATGTGGTAATTAGTGGGAACTGAGTTTTTTCAAAGGGAATGATGACGCATTTTTTGGCATTAAGCTTAAGGCCATGGTTTTAACACCAGTCTTTGTTCTCAGGCCTTTCTGTAGGATGTCTACATCACTTGGGGAGCTAATAATGGCTCCCAGCTTGCAATCAACGGCAAACTTGGTCAGCCAGAGTCCCTCCGTGTTGGCCTGGACTTCTGAGAAGTAGATGCTAAACAGGAGAGGACCCAGGACCGATCCCTGTGGGACTCCACTCGTGACTGGTCAGCATTCGGACTTTGAGTCTACTACTTTCACACTGTGGGTTCTATCTGTGAGCCAATTTACAACCCACCTAGTGATATAGGGGTTCATGCCTAGTTTGGTGAGTCTATCAATAATTCCTGAGTGGGGAATGGTATCAAAGGCCTTGACCAGTTTGAGGTAGGCTGTATGAACTGCCTTGCCCTCATCCACAGCTCTGGTGTCTGACTCAAAGAAATCAACCAGGTTGAGCAGGCATGATCTACCCTTCACAAAAACAAATTGTGTAGGATCCAGAGTTTGGAGATTCCCTATATCCTTGTTAATTAGGTCCATGATGATGCGCTCCATAGCCTTACATATCAGACTCATCTGGCTAATGGGGTGATAATTCCCAAGGTCTGTATTCACTCCCCCTTTATGGAGAGGGATGACTGTAGCAGTGTGCCATTCTGTAGGGACAACGCCTGAGGTGAGGCTGTGACTGAATAGGGCACACAGGTGTTGTGCCAGTTCACTCTGTAGTTCATGTAGCACACAGCCAGGGATATTGTTGGGTCCCATGGAAGCTGTATTCTTGGCCTTGGACAATGCAGGTTTAACCTGTGCTGCAGTAATGCTGGATGCCTGGCATTCTTCTTGTATTGTGATTGGTCCTTTGGGGGGGGTAAAGTTGGCACTGAATCTGTCGGTCAGTATGTTGGCAATATCTGTTGCCTCAGTATAGGGGGTACCATTGTGCAGTAACTCAGAGCAAATCTGGGTATTGCCGTGGAGATTCTTGATATAACTGTAGAAGGCTTTGTGGTTGTTTTTAGTGTCTGTCACAATTCTGCCTTCATAGCTAGCTTTAGAGGTTTTGATGAGAGATCTCAACTTTTTGTTGAGGCTAATAAGGGAGTTTTTCCAGTCTTGGGACTTCACCTTTTTCTGCAACAGTTTATTCCTTCTGTTGTAGAGTTTGTTAGTGGCAGGGGACCACCAGATTGGCTTTCTTTTTTTGGAGGAGAACATCTTGGCTCTGTTGGGTATGGCTAGTTCCATGCAATTATGTACCTGTTCGTACAGTGCACTGGTGTTGGATTCGGCGGTCATGCATCTATTTTCCATTTGCATGGGTGCCATGAAGTTAGCCACCTCTATTTTTAGGAGCCCAAAGTCAGCTATGGAGAAGTTTTTCATTGTGGTTACTTTTGCTGGTGGTGTGGGTGAGATGTGGATTTCCATAGTAATTAGTTTGTGGTCGGATCTAACCAGGGAGGAATTGACTATTGGTGTTGAGCAACGGTTGCCCATGTTAGCAATAACCATATCAAGGATGTTGCTTCCTCTAGTGGGGGTAAGAATGAGCTGGTCCAGCACATTGGAATTAATGAATTCCAGGAAGTGTTGGGCAAGTGTATTGGCGCATTCGTAGTTTTCCCAGTTTATGGGAGGGGTAGTTGAAGTCACCCAGTATGAGAGTGTTGGGTTGGACCCTAATAGTTTCCAGGGTGCTTAGGAATGTGGAGTGAGAGTCTTGGAACATGGTTGGGGACCTATAGCAGGCTACGAACTGAAACACTGACTTACCCACTGTTAGTTGTACCTGAAGTATCTCCGATGCATTATGCTGGGGTACTAGTCTGGAGATGTGCATATCCTTTATGAATATGGAGACTATGGAGATGCCACCGCCTTTGGAGCTTTGGTCCATGTTCTGGGGCCGAAAGGTGTGAAATGAGTTATAGCCTGGTAGCGCAGGGGCGCTTTCTGCTGCTTTAAACCAGGTCTCCGTTACAGCACAAATGTTGATGTTCTTCATTTTGAGGAGTGCTTTGAGCAAGTGCATCTTGAGATTTAGACTTCTAGCATTGAGCAGCATTACCCTCAGATTGCCTTTATTTATAGCTGTTATGGTGGCAATTTGTTCTTTAGAAAACTGCCTAAAAAAAGGCACTATGGGGGTGGCAAGAGCCTTAGCCAGGATCTGGAAACCTAGGGGTGACAGATGCAGGCCATCTCTGGCAAAGCATCGAGGTCTGTCAATCATGGCATCCCAAGCAGACAGATACTGGATCCCCTTAGAATTACACCAGAAACTTAGCCAGTTGTTGAAGTCAATCATTTTCTTCTTGTATTGCGGTATCATTCTGGGTGACGGTATGATGCTGCTCAGGGCTAGGGTCATACCTGTCTGGGCCACATAATCTTACAGCTCCTCCATGTCTCTTTTCATGTAGTCCAGGGAGGTGCATCTCAGGTCATTCACACCCACATGGACAATGACAGTCATACTTGTACTTGTTGTGGAGTGACCTGAGTGCATGTGTTATGTGTCAGATCCTGGCACACGACAGACAGCTGACTGTTATCTTATCCTTATTCAACTTTGTGAGTGGGACATCAGTCAGCCTCACTATTGAGTCACCTATGATTAGTGTATTGGGCAAGCTGTTTTGCCTTATGGGCTTAGGTTGAGGGGCACACTGTGTAGGTTAGCTGTGTGTCTTGTGATTTGTGCTGTGTTGTGGTCGTCAAGTGTGTTTCTGATTTGGAGGTCTCTGCTGTTTGGGTAGATTTCTATTGACAGCCTCCATGAAGGTGGGTGTGTGGTTTGTGTTTTTATGTGAGAGATGCGATGGTGGGCGTTCTGGAGGGATATGTGTTCCATGCGGTGTGGTGCAGGTATTGACGTTCTCCTCTTGACCAGGAGAGGGTTTTTGTGTACATGAGATAGTTGCTACACTGCCTTAGAATGCCCAAGTTCACAAGGTTACTAGGAGAAAGCACAGGGAACTGACCTTGAGACATGTCAGGAGGGATAGTCATTATTATTGTTCTCTCTGATCATTGCTGAAACTGGAGATACTTTTTTTTTTCTGAGTACTTACCTGCTGGTTTGTGTTCCATATAGGACGTTTAGTGCTGTTAGCACTTGTGTGCTACAATAATTGCTACAAGAAGCCAGATGAAGTGCTAGGCAAATAAACTAGTTAAACGCAAGAGAAAAGGGAACTAGCAAGATCTAAGCGAAAAATTGAAGAGCAGACTTTCTGACACCGGTAATAGTTTGCCCTAGCTTAGTGGAGCTGCACGGCCCGCAAACATGGGCTTTTAAAGCAGAAAGTTGAAAGGGAGCTAGAAACCACTCCTCTTGTGGTAGATAGGCTACCTACTGCTTACCACTCCCACTGATAAGCTGTGAGACTTCCCTCTAACACAGAAAGGTCTGGGAAACTCAGAAACAACAATACAGTCCTGAATACAGCAAATCTGTATCAGGACTACTCTAGTAACAGGAAAGGCGGGAAAACAAGCTAAAACGTTTTTTTTTTTTAAATATAAGAGTACAAAATGAGCAAACTGACAAACAAATTAACCAATAAAAAAGCTCAAAACTGAGCCCTGTTACAGCAGTCTTCAATCTGGCAATTTCTAGCTGCACACTCTTACCACTAGGGTTCAGGGGAACCTTCTCCAAAAAAAGATGGCCTGGATTAATGCTCAAGTTATACAAACAAAGCTAGATTCAGCAGGTCTGAATCTGGTCTATGCTACAGCAAACAAGGCGCACCAATTTCAGAAAGAATCAGTTCAAATAAGCAGGCACAATAAGCCTTTAACCAGAAATTCCCAGCTCAGAAGGGCAGAATCTACCTTCTCCTCCCGCAACAGTACAGACCACAAACCTTCTTAATGTAAAATAACTGGCCTGATGCCCAAGTGCTTAAACCAGAACTAAGACACTTTTAGAATAACAGACACTAAGCCTTCAATCAGCAACTCCCAACTTAGAAGGATGTAAGCTACCTGTCCTGCCACAAGAGTGCAGACCACAAATCTTCTTAATGTAAAACAACTGGCCTGAAGCCCAAGTGCTTAAACTTGCTGCACATCCTCAGTAAATAGGCGCCTAAAGGGAATTCAGACTCTTGTATTCAGTTGAAGTTGATTGGGGTTAGGGTGTATCGAACACCCCAGATCTTATGTGAGTAGATCCATTTTGTGGGGAAGACTGTGGTAATTGCTCCCGGCCATTTCCAAAAGAAGGGAGAACCACTGCTGTCTGGACCAGAAGGGTGTCACCACAATGATTTTGGGAACATTCCTGTCTAAGGAAATGAAAAGGCATCAGTCTTCCATGCCTTCTTGCATGGAGTCCTGGGGCAGAATCTTGCTAGCTGACTGTTGCAAAAGGAAGCAAATAGGTCTACTTGAGGAACTCCCCACAGATGGATCAAATTTTGGAAGACCCTGATCTAGTGGATCAAATTCTGGATGACCCCTGATCTAGTTTCCATTTGTGTGAGTCTGTCTTTGTTCTGCTTAACTTGTAAGCCGCACAGTTTTGCTCTGACAGAATATAGGATACATGTAGAGTGAGATTGTACTGTGAAACACTATTCAAAGCTTGTCATGGCTAGTCTACAAAGGAAGTACAACCTGGTTCCTCCTAGCTTGTTGTTATACAACATTACTATGGCATTGTCTGTAACAACTTGAAGAGGTCCTAGGGACCACAGATGATTCATAGAGTGGAGTGCTTTGATCACGGCAAGTATGTCTTTTATATTTATGTGCTTAAGTCTGGCATTGGTGTCCTACACACCTTGCACTTTTATCCCGAACTGCTCCCCAAGCAATGTCCGAGGCATCTGTGTTGACTGACCTGTTTGGAACAGAAAGGGAGAAGGAGACATCCAGGTTTAAGGATATTTGCTTTCTCCACCAAGTGCCTTCTCTTCTGACTAACCCTGGCACTGAGATTTGAAATGACAAAGGCCATTTGTGCTCGGACCAAAGACACTTCAGATACCCCTGTATCTTTGTCATGTAGAGTCTTGGCAGGGGTATGAGAATCATAGATGCCATGAGACCCAAAAGCCTGAAGTCTGAGTGGAAAACCTTAGAAATAGATCTAAATAGAGTTATTTTTTTTTCCTGTGGAAGAAAAACTCTTTGAACTGAGTGTCTAGCTGACACCCCAGGAACACAATCCTGTGTGAAGAAGTCAAAAACACTTTTGAATGCTGTCTTGGAACCTCAGCTTGTATATGAGATTTCACATCCAAGTGAGAAATTCCTAACACTTTTAAAAAGATTCTGCAAAGATAGGCAAGTAGTCTGAGTACAGAAATATGTGGATATCCTGTAGCCTGCACTGAGCTAGACACTTTGTGAACAACCTTGGTGCAGTGGACAGTCCAAAGGGTAAAGCATGGAACTTATAATGTAATCCAGACACACAAAACCTTAAAAAACATTTGAAGTCTGGATGAATAGAGATGTGATGATAAGCATCTTATAAATCTAGTGTTTACCAGTAAACTTGAATGAGTAAGAGCCAACAGATTTCAAAGTGACATCATTTTGAACTTAGGCACTATCACAAACCACTTTAGGAAAGAACTATCCAGAACTGGTCTCCAAGCATTTTCTTTCTTTGGTACTAAAAAGATCCTTGAATAAAAAACTTTTCCCAAAGGGGCAACTTGTTCTGTCACTCTCTGGGACAGTATGTGATAAAGGAGAGGTAACAATAAAAGAGTCTGGTTTGGTGGATGAGAGAAAGACAGCTGGAAAGAAATTTACTCCCACTGACATCTGTAACTGTCACTCTACTATCTAGGACACAATAGAAGAATCTTTGTAGGTTCTGTTCAAGCAGCTTTATTTTATACAAACACATCACTATAGAAAATTACTGACTTTAACTTAAGTAACTTACACACAAATTAGCAACTGCAATCTTGCATACTCTCTCCCTAGCTGCTCTTTCAAAATGGCACTACAGATTGCATGTGTTTAGAATTTATATCTGCACGTATAGCCTTGACGTGCTTCTTAAAGATACAGTGTACAAATCACTTGCATTCTGATCATAGGAGGTTACTAGGCTATTGGTTTTGAGGCCCTTATGAGCCTAGCCAAGAGTTTAGCCCATGTTTAAACAAGTCAGCACCTAAAGCCCCTGTCCAGCAGGGTCACAGGTGGAATCCCAGGGGTGTATTTTCTGTTTCCCATCCAGTTATCCAGGTTGCGCTTAAAAAGGATAATGAGGTACTCTGCTTGACAAGGAGAGGGAGTCTATTCCACAGATGGGGAGTCTCTGGGACACAAATCTGCCCCGCCAACAAGACCTACTGATATCACAGACCAGGTTGAGGGTGCGTGCATGGGTTTCTCGTATGTTTCTGAGATTAAGCAAATTCAAGAACACATCGGTATTGTCATGCTTTGACCTTTCAAGTAACTGCTTTGCACTGCACGTTCAGCTAGACCATTGGACTGAGGATATCCAGGACTAGTGACATATCCAAAGTCCCATTCTTTTGCAAATTTCTGAAACAACTGGCTAGTAAAGTGAGTACCATTGTCAGAAAGAAGTTTATGCGGACTACCATGAACTGAGAAATGATGTTTCAACTTAGTAATAACAGCAGTGGATGTTAGATTAGGTAGTAGATCAATCTCAAACCAATTCAAATAAGAGTCTACCAAAACCAAGTGGTGTTGATTGTTCTACTCGGATATAATTGCTACGGTAGACCAAAGTAGTTCAGAAACTGGACTTAGCTGAAGCGGTTCTCTTTGCAAATGCAATCTAGTACTAATGCATACTGAACAAGAAGAAAGTACTCTACCAATGTCTTTTGGTAATGAAGGCCAAAATACTAATTCTCTTGCACTTCTCTTAGTGGATGCAGATCCTGGGTGAACACAATGCAATATCTGGATATATTCTTGTTGTAAGGAAGCAGGAACAATAATTTTAGGACCTTTGAAAATAAAGCCATCTTATTCTCTTAACCCATCAAGTCTAGTGGTGGAAAAATTACACACTGACATCACATCAAAGTCAAAATTCTCTGTTCCGTAGTATTTCTAGGTGATCTAGAGAAGGTTTGAGCTAGATAAAGCAATTTGTCTTTTGTGTAGACCAGTTTGAAATTGTACTTTTGCAATTTGAGCATCATTCTTTGTAATCTCGCTGGAGCGGAATGCATAGGCTTCTTTAGAAGTGTAACTAGAGGTTGATGATCAGTTTCAATCTGAATAGCTCGACCATAATGATAATCATGAAACTTGGAACATGCAAATACTATTGCCAAAATCTCTTTCTCAATTCGAGCTTACTGCATCTCAGTTTGGGTTAGTGTTCTAGATGCATAAGCTATTGGTCTGCCTCTTGAAGTATAACTGCGCCAAGACCAAATTTTGAAGCATCATAGGAACTGGTTTGTTCACCTCACTGTATCTTAATGTAGGTGGAGTGGCAATTTTCTGCTTGAGGTCTTCAAATGCCTTCTGGTGTTATTCCAACCATGACCATGCA
The DNA here is from genome assembly GCF_019279795.1 of Protopterus annectens. Classification (NCBI taxonomy): domain Eukaryota; kingdom Metazoa; phylum Chordata; order Ceratodontiformes; family Protopteridae; genus Protopterus; species Protopterus annectens. The sequence goes on from NC_056733.1 coordinate 632,479,109, forward strand.
ACATTTTTGCGTGTTAGCTCTCTTAAAGGTGCCGTCAACTCAATGAAGTCTCGTATAAACTTGCCTAAATAGTTGACATTGCCTAAGAAACGCAGTAGAGCTTGTACATTATCTGGTACTGACATCTCTAGAAATATCTGCTTGTTTGGTCAGGTCTGGGCTCAAGCCTATACTTGTAAACAAATGTCTTACATAGGTCACTTCTGGAAGTCTGAATTTGCACTTCAGAGGATTGAGCTTCAAGTTTACTTCACATGCTCTGTCTAGAACTTTCTTGAGGTTTCTGTCATCCCTGCTTCACCATTGCCTCCAACCAATAAATCATCTACTTTTATGGCACAAGGATAACCCCAAACAATTTGCTCTATTGCATGCTGGAAGACTTCACTTGCAGAATTTATTCCAAATGGCATCCTTAGGAATCTGTATCTGCCAAATTGAGTACCAAAAGTAGTTAAAAATGAGGATTTATGATCAAACATCACTTGCCAAAATGAACTCTCTGCATCCAAGACAAAAAATACAGTATTTTTTATTTTATATTTGTTAACTGGGCTAGTCCAACTGGATTTATGTCCATTTTCAGTGGAAGCCCGGGGAGAAAAGCTCCACAAGTTAAAAAAAAAAAATTACACAAAGACAATGATATTTACAAAGACATTGGAACTATTAATTAGAAAGTCACACAATAAAATGTCAAAAAAAAGAAATGTTAGTGAATATTCATGGGAAGAAGTACATGGACACACTCATACTGTAAGATTACACATGAGGTCCAAAGAGTAGACTGGCTATAGTTAATAAAGTCAACAATATATACATAAGCACATGCCCTAAGTAAGATAATGCATTAAGAAGCAAGGTATTATGGGAAAGGTAAGTTATTTAATCTGGGTTAGCACAGGGGCATAGCCAGTGTAATTTAAGGTAGGGTTTAAGTTTGCTTTTAAATAGGTTAGCTGAGGACAGGGAGGTTAGGTGATTGGGGAGACTTCCAGGTTTTACCCACTGTATTAGAGAACAGTGTGTCACCAGCTGAGTTATTAGATTTAGATATTTGTACTAGTAGTTTTTAGATGAGCGTAGGGTTTTGAGATTATTATAGGGGGTGACTAGGGAAGTGAGTATAGGTGTGTTTTCTGGTTGATACAGGATCTTGTGGACTATTGTTACTTGATTAAAGAGTATTAGAGTTGGCGATTCTAACCAGCCTAGTTGATTCAGATTGATACAATGATGGGTTCTATAGGAGGACCTGGCAGCAAATCTGGCAATATTGTTGTAAGAGGTAGACAGTTTGTTCAGAGTACTTTTACCTAATTTGGTATAGATAGGAGAGGCATAAAGCAGAGTAGAGATAAGGTGGGTGTGGACAATGGTGATCCTGGCTAGTGGAGTTAGAAAGGGTTTGATCCTGTAGAGGGAACCTAATTTCTTATAGGTTCATAGGTTCATAGGTTCATACTAGGCTATCTGCCCGAGGGCATTTACAAGCCTAGCCCATAGTTTTGTGGCTTACGCCACCCCTTTAGTATGGGGAACTATACCCATTATTTTGCTGTGCCTCTGTTGAGCAGTGACACTGAGGTAATCCCTGGGGTATATCTGCGATCTCCCATCCATTGGTCAAGATTTCTCTTGAACAAGGCCAGCGAGGTGCTCTGCCTCACATATACCGGGATTTTATTCCACAGCATAGGAGTCTTTGGGTGATGAATCTATCCCTCCAGCGTGTCCTATTAATAGCCGTGTCGAGGTTTAAGTCTCCCGCCCTTGTGGCTCTGACGGATCTAGATTTTTTGAGGTGAAGCATATTCATCAAATCTGGGTTTGACATGGCCTTGTATGTTAGGCAAAGGTCACCTCTGAGCAAGCGGTGCGACTGAATAGAGCTGGAGTTCTTTCAGTCGGGCAGCATAGGACAGATGTTTGAGACCCTTTATCCTTTTGGTGAGGAACTTTTGTGGCCTCTCCAGCTGCTGCAAGTGTCTGGTCAGATACATTCGAATGGGGCATTGTACTCAATCATTGGTCTGATGAGTGATGAGTATAGGGAGACTATGACCTCCCTTGATCTAGATGAGAATCCCTTCATGATAAGGTGGGCAATGTAGAAGGTCTTCCTAACTAATTTAGCTACATGGGTGTCGAATGACAGACTACTATCAACCTGGGTCCCCAGGTCCCTGATAACTTCTTCTATGCTCAGTGGATTGCCACCTATTTGGTAGCTAGGGGTAACCTTGTTTTTCCCGAAGGGTATGACTATGCATTTTTGGCATTTAACTTTAGGCCATGGCTCTGGCACCAGTTATCCGTTTCTGTGAGACCCTTCTGAAGGATATCTGTGTCAGATGTGTTTTCTACTATGGCCCAGTTTGCAGTCATCTGCAAACTTTGTCAGCCATAACCCTCCTGTGTTTGCTTGTACTGAAAAGTAGATGCCAAACAAGAGTGGGCCCAGGACTGAGCCCTGTGGTACACCACTTGTGACAGGCTTTGAGTCTGACATGGCGCCAGCAACTCTGACCCTGTGGGTTATGTCACTCAGCCAGTTTGCAACCCATCTTGTGATGTATGGGTTAACATTTAAGCTGATGAGTTTTTCAATGATACCCGAGTGGGGTATTGTATCAAGGCCTTCGCCAGATCGAGGTAGGCTGTATGGACTGCCTTTCCTCATCAATGGCTTTGGTGACTGTTTCAAAAAGTCAACCAAGTTTAGAAGGCATGATCTGCCTTTGACAAAGCCAAACTGGGATGGATCCAAAGTCTGCAAATTCCCTATGTCTTTATTTATGAGGTCCATTATGATCCTCTCCATGGCTTTGCAGATAAGGCTTGTCAAGCTAATGGGCCGGTAATTTCCAGGGTCGGTGGAGGCACCGCCTTTGTGAAGTGGGACCACAGTTGCAGTGCGCCACTCCTGGATGCGTATCCAGAGGTAAGACTATGATTAAACAGCTGTCCTAGCTGTGGGTTTAATTCCTCATTGAGTTTGTGGAGCACACAGCCGGGGACACCATCAGGTCCCATGGATGCTGTGTTTTTGCTTTGGAGAGAGCAGTTCTCACTTGGGCGTTGGAGATGTTTGGGGGCTGCAATCGCTTGGTATAGATATCTCTCCTTTTGGGGAGGGGAGAAGTTTGCACTGAACCTGTCAGCCAGTATGTTGGCAATGTCTGTAGGATCAGTAATCTTCACATCATTTTGAACTAGTTCTGAGCATATCTGGGAGGTTCCTCCCAGGTTTCTAACATAGCTAAAGAAGGCCTTATGATTGTCTTTTGAGTCTTTAGCTATTTTTCTCTCAAAATTTGCTTTGGATGATTTTATGAGAGCTCTTAGTTTTTTACTTATAGTGATCAAGGGTGTCTTACCTTTTAAGGATTTTGCTCTATCTTGTAGTAGCTTCCTCCTTTTGTTGTAGAGTTTGTTTATGGCTGGGGTCCACCAGACTGGACGCTTGCCTTTGGTACAAAGAGTCTTTGTTTTGCTTGGGATTGCCTTATCCATGCAGTCCTGCAGGTGCTGGTAGAAGGCATTTGTAAGTGATTCAGCGGCTTGAGTACTGTTTTCTGCCGGCTTGGGGGCCTTAAAGGAGACCACACTAGTCTTTAGAAGTGTGAAGTCGGCTTTCGAGAAGTTCTTTACTGTGGTCTTTTTTATTTCAGGTGGGGGTGGGATGAGGACCTCCAGCGAGATTAGTTTGTGATCTGATCTCACCAGTGAGGGGTATACTTCCGGTGTTGAACATTGTGCTCCCATGTTCGTGATGATGAGATCAAGTATGTTTTCTCCTCTTGTGGGGATGGTGACTAGTTGTTCCATGGCATTTGAGTTTATGAATTCCAGGAACTTTTGGGCTAGGGTGTTTGGGCTTGAGTAGTGTTCCCAGTCTATATTAGGGTAATTGAAGTCACCTAGTATGATGGTGTTTGGTGATACATTTATCCCTCTAGTGTTTTCAGGAAGGCCATGTGAGGTTCCTGAGTTTGTGAGGGTGGCCTGTAACATGCTACAATTTGCAGAGCAGTCTTGCCTATGGTTAATTGCACCTGGATGGTCTCCGATGCATCGTGCGTTGCCACCAGTCTTGAGGTGTGGGTGTCTTTGATGAATATGGATACCCTCCTTTCTTGGTATTGTCCGGATTTTGGGGCCGGAACGCATGATAAGAGGTAAAACCTGATAGTGCTGGGGTGCTCTCAGGAGCCTTGAACCAGGTTTCTGTCACTGCACAGACATCGATGTTCTCCATACTGAGAAGGGCCTCGAGTGCGTGCATTTTGAGATTTAGACTTCTGGCATTGAGCAGCATTACCCTTAGTTTTTTCCTTTTTGTGTTCTAGGGTGGTAGGTTTAGAATTTGAGCCTTGCCTAAAAAGGCACTATGGGGTGGCAAGAGCCTTTGCCAATATCCGGAATCCCAGGGTGACAGGTGCAAGCCGCCCTTGGCAGCGTGGCTTGTCCAGCATGTCATCCCAGGCAGACAGACATTGGATCCCCTTTGAATGACACCAGAGTTTAAGCCAATTGTTAAAGCTGATCATCTTATCTCTGTATTGTGGCATCATTCTTGGTGAAGGTAGGATACTGCTCAAGGTCAGGGTCATACCTGCCTGGGCTACATAATCAGAGAGCTCCTCAATGTCTCTTTTCATGTAGTCCAAGGAGGTATGTCTCAGGTCGTTTACACCAGCATGGACAATGACGGAGTCGTATTTGTACCTGCTGTTGAGAGACCTGAGTGCTTGCGTTATGTGGCGGATTCTAGCACCCGACAGGCAGCTTACTGTGACCTTCTCCTTACTCAGTCTGGTGAGCGGGACGTCAGTGTGTCTGACTATGGAGTCACCAATGACTAGTGTGTCTGGCATTGTGTTTGGCCTTAAGGGCTGTGACTGTTTGACACTCTGACTGTGAGGTCTATGTGTTGCAGGTGTTGTGTTCTGAGGTGGTGGTTGTTTGGGTGTCTGCTTTGGTGGCCTCTGCTGTTTTGGTAGATTTTTGATCAGAGCCACGAGTATGTCTTTGTGTGTTTATGTGTATGATTTGAGGTTGTGATGGTACTATGTGAGACTGGGTCTATAGTGTGTGTGGTAACCTTCTCCTCCTGACTGGTCTTGCCAGTCCTATGTTGAGAGAGCTCAGCCTCCAGTTTGGCCGTATAGTTGCATCTCTCGCATGTATTTGTGTTTTGTGGGAGGAGGAGAGGGTTGTCAGGTACATGAGGCAATTGTAACATTGCCTCAATATTCCCAGGTTCACCAGCTGAGCAGGAGAGGACACTAGCAACTGATCCCTCGACATGCTAGAAGGACTAGACAAAAAACTTTAAAAGAGATTCCGGGGATGTGGGTGACCGAGAAATGGGGTTTTGCCTTTTGGGGTGCTATCTATAAGAGTGCCGTATCAAGGTAATAAGTACTGTAGGAGCAAGTGCTAGGTTTAACAGATAGAGAAAAGTCTACTTGGAGTCAAGTAGAGATGATCTTTTAGGTATTAGAGAAAGTGCTAGTAACAGGGATGCTTAAAGGTAAGATTGAAAAGAATGCACTCTGCAGTGTGCACTAGAGAAGTTAGATATGAAAGTAGGTAACTTGAGTTTTACCTGTTTAAAAAGTTAAGGTTTAGTGGAGAGTTACTATTTTTAAAACAGCAAGATGGACTGAAAGGGGTGGTTACTTTTGTATTTTGGTACTATGAAATACTGTAGGATGGCCAATAAATTTAAATAACTGAAGGGGTGGGATTTCAAAAGTGATGGTTTTGTGATTACTCACATAAGCCAGTGAAAGTAGAGAGAAATGAGATATATGGTCAGATTAACATAAGAGGCGGGCAACTAGAAAGACAGTGGTATTTAACAAGACAACTTAAATGGGTGGGAGGGAGGGAAAAATTCTGCTTGACTCAGAACAGAGAGAGCTGTGGTCTCTTTTGTAGTTTTAATATGCTGTTTAAAACAGAATGCAAGCAAAACACAAGATAAAGAAAACAAACTACAGTATTCAAAATATAGAAAGGCAATACAGAAATACAAAAAATAACAGCAAACTAACCTTTCCTTCACAGCAAAGTGTAGCAGAGTCTGGATGAGCCTTTCTGGTAAAGCCTGTTTTTATAGTGTTTTTATAGTGTTATTGATGTGAGGCTCATAAGAGAGATTATTATCAATTAGAACCCCAAGTAGTTTAGTGGTAGGATCAGGAGATATAATAGTTCTATTACTAGAGGTTACAGTAAAGTTAAGTGGGGAGGTTCTACGGATGGGAGTGAATAATAGAATTTTCGGGGGGTTTTTTTAGGGTAAAGATAAGAGATGTATGCAGAAGCCAATTTTCAACTGTACTAAAGGTCTTTTGCACAGCATTAGTTAGCATTCGGGATTAGTGCTGCAACTTCTTCGACTGTGAGCATTGGATGATATGGTGTCATTAATGCTTTGTTTAGATCTCATGGGTCAATACATATTCTGATTTCGTCTTAGCCTTTTTTGTGAGTGGCTACCATGGATGACACCCATTCAGTTGGTTCTGTGACTGGACAAAAATCACACCTTGTTGCACCATTTTATCCAACTGAACTTTAACTTTATCCTGCATAGCTATCTCAACTCTTCTGGCTGGTTGGTCTGAATACTGGAGTGACTTCTGGGTCTAACTTCATGGAATACACAACTGGAAGTTTGCCTAACTTGTCACTGAAAACATCAGCATACTCTTGAGAAAATGGCTTCAGAAAAACTGGAACTCAGAAATGCACTTACGTGATAGACTTCTTTAGCAAAAGTAAGCAAATTCATTCTTAAACTACCTTTGAGACCCAATAAAGATAGCACTGGTCTTCGGATTACTTAGAATAACAAGTTGTAACTGTTCTCGGCCAAATAACATGAAAGCATCACTGAACCTTCAGTTTGAATTTTTTTCACCTCTATAAGCATCAAGTCTCACACTACTGGCCACATTGAGTTTTGTTATTTCTCACTTTAACAAATGTGTCTGCTGATACAACATTGCACTTTGAACCAGTGTCTACTTTAAGCTCTGTGTATTTTCCATTAATCCGGACAGTACAAAACACTTCAGTTCTTGTCAATAAATTCACTGCATCAACTCTTTCATCAAGCACTGATACCCCATCTACATAGAAAGCTGACCGCTTGGGCTCTACTTGATCAACTTGCTTTTTTGTGCAAACTTTCTTTACAACTGCATGAGGCCTACTTCATTTGAAAAACATTTGGAAATAGTTCCATTTTTTACACTTCTGATATTGTTGACCACTGAGAACTGCTCTCTTTTAGACTCATGGTTTGCGCCAAAAGTGCGACAGTTAACAATAAAGCTAAACTTGGGTTTTGCTGATTTATGCTTGAACTGCACTCCTTTCTTAGAACTTTCCGGAAAGCCATGTGCCCTTCCTGGAAACCCTGTAGCTGCCACATGCTTGGGCCTGCTTTTGTTTGCCACATGTTGCATACAGTCTACATTCGCTCTGGAGACAACTGAAACCATGCTCTTGTCACTTGCAAGCATACTTCTTTTTTTTCTATCACCTCGTGGATTTGACATATCTCTATGGCATTGCTCAACATTAAATCACTGTCATGAAGTAAAATCTTTCTCACAGCAGCACTATTAATACCATATACAAGCCTGTCCTTTATCAGATCATCTTTTAAGTCACCAAACCGACACGCTTTAGCTCTGTTTCTCAAGTCAGTTATATAAGCTGCAAATGTTTCCCCTGGTATTTGATCTCTTGTGTAAAACAAATGCCTGTCTAATATAAAATTTGTCTGGGGTTACACATTTCACTGAACTTGCACTTCAAACACTCTGGGTCTTCCCTTGATTCAGCTTGTACAACAATATGACAACTTCCATCTTTTCCTTCATATACTGTAGGCTGCCGCTTGTTCGCCTACTCCCAAAAAGAGGAAACTTGTTTGCAGAGAAGAACGATTTCAAGTAATACTGCAAAATAGAGATGAATACACATCTACAGTACATAAGCGCTATTGCTCACTTATTGAAGATTTAATTGTGATTTAAGGATACGTTATTTATAGTTTACGTGTTTGCGTTGCCATTGCCTTATTTCTAAAGATGCCTATATCTGTGGAGATAACAGATACTGGATGTATTTTGTGTATGATTTGTGATGGGGATCACTGTTTGGAAATGGAAATATGAATCAATGGGGTTCAACTGCACTATTCTGCCATTAGGGTATTTTCAGTGTTTTTACCTTCGTGTATTTGCATTTTCGGTTGTATTGGATTTTGTTGAGCAGTGTGCGTGATTTTAACGTTAGGTGATTTGTGAATTTGAGTATGTGTCCTAAATCCATATACACACACACACACATACAGTGTATGTGTGTTTGTATGTATATATATATCTATATATATATATATATATATATATATATATATATATATATACACACACACATCTCTCTCTCTCTCTCTCTCTATATATATATATATATATAAGTGGCATCTGACATATAAACTTGGCTCTGCACCGGTGTCACCCTATAGTAATCATCTGCTGTTTATGCTGTACCTAATAACTTGCAACTTTACAATATTTTAATCAAGATACCAATGTTATTACTACCTGCACATATCTTATATAAATATACGTCATTGACATTCACCTTCTATAATTAAGTTCTATACCCTAACTGTTTTATATTTTGTATGCTGTTTGTAAGATAATTGTATGTTCAAACTGCTCAATTTGTATGCTTATACTTCCTTTTAATAGTTGACTCTTTAAAACTGTTAATTTGTATGCTTTATCTGACTTGTTGTTCTGTCTGGACCTACACAAAAAAGGGGTTATTTGCCAAGCTGGATTATCCCAGTAAACAAATAGAACATTACCACTGGCTATAGCCCTGGAAGGATTATCAACTGAGGCATAAACACAAAGTAAACAATGAGCAATGACTTCTAGAATAGAAGAAACTAAATTATTTAAAGCAGATTTTTCCTCACAAAAAGAAAATGCAGACAAAAATTCTTTATATTTTCTAACTTAAAATAAACTTTAACATATAAGCCTGGCAATTCAAAATTTTGAAAATCAAGGTTGCTGAAGCATACACTTTTTTTTCACAAACTTATCACAAATCTTTCCATTCTTATTAGAAAGAGTAGGATTGGAATTAACTAAATGTTTAGCAGTATGATTAACTTAAGCTATAGCTCCTGGGTCAGGTTTGGGAAGATTGTATAAAAATGTAAAGCCTGAATAATTTTATCCATTCTATCTGCCTTTTTAGAAGCAGCTAGCAAACTATCAGGAAAATTGCAGGCATTAATACGCATCCTCCAAAGCTGTCAGAAATGGAGGAATGGTTGAAATTTCTGGAAATTCCTTCTGTAACAGCTCATAGTATTTTCTGAGGGATTGAAAAACCTCAGTGCTCTCCCACTGACAATACTGGCACATTCTGTCAGCAGTCTCAGAAAAAGAGAAATCCCCATAGGAAAAATCAGAAACTGAACTCTCCTCTGATTCTGAATCAGAAATCTGAGAAGAAAACTCTGTAACTGTCCCTTCATCTTCCAGTCCAGGTTCAGAATCTTGAAAATCTTCTGGAAAAGAGGAATCCCTCTTTCTTTTACCAGAAACCACCTTATAAGAATGATCAATAGCCTGGATTAAACACTGAGCCAGACCCAGTAAAACTACACTCAAGGATTTTTTTTCCTGGCTAAGGAAATCTGAGGAGGAGCAAATACATGTTTAGTTTTCTGTTCATTTCTGACATGAAAAATGAGTCCAACAGTGTTGCTAATAGCAGCAGCAACAGCTTTCTCAGGAGTGAACACAACATTCTGACAAAACATTGAAGTCTTCCCTGTTCCCTCTCACACGACCAACAAAAGTGGCTCTATAGCACACACACTGGATCCCAGCAGCTGCAGAAGTCTTGGCTAACCCCCAGTCCATATTGGTTGTAGGCGCTACACCAAAGGGATCCAGAGTAAAAGATGAGTGGTCTGAGGAAGAAACAATGGCCACAGCGGAGTCACCCATCTGCAGCTGAGATAAATTGCTAGTCTGCTGTGGTGGCAAAGGCTGTTTGCCTAACTTTTTCTTTGTGTGGCAGGAAGAAGGATTGACTGTGGGACCTGTTGTCTGTACCATGGTCAAGCCAAAAATGGTGCACGTATCCCAAGGTAAAACAAGCAGCAAAAGCTTTTAAAAACAAAGTCTTTAAATGTCAATTTTTTCACACAAAAACACAGTAAAAAGGACTTCAAAAGACTTTGCCGGGGGTGGGGGGTGGAACCTAGATGGCCAACTGAAAGCAGCACTTTTTTAGAGCTCCACAAATTAGCCTAAAAAAACAGGAACATATCAATTTATTCCAAACAAAAACTTCTAAATATTGTACAGTACCTTCTGAACTAACTTGATAGAAATTTTCCTGTCAAACATCATGGAGACAAATCTTACTTTGAGAAAATGAACAACTCAAAGAATACTCACTCAGAAATCACTCTGAAGAAAGAAATCCAACTGATGTCTTCCACCCTGCATGAACTATCTCTAAAAATGGATGGATTTAAAGATCATCTAGAAAACCTTAAGGAAAGTTGTCAAAAACAAACTGATGTCTTAAGAGAAATACTACAACAGCAACAATCAAAAATCACAGATATTGAACTTCACTAAATGTCACAGATGGGAGACTCAGAGGAAGAAAACCAAACTGAAACTTGATTGCAGCACAACAACTGGCTTATCAGTAAGGTGGATGACTTGGTGAACAGAGAAAGGAGAACAAACATAAGGATTTTTTGATTACCAGGTAGGTCTGAAAGTGAGGATATTGTCTTGTTTCTAAACTCTTGGTTACCTGAAATTTTAGATCTGAAAGAAGGTTCATCTTATGGCATAGAGAGGGCACACAGAGCTATAGGAAAACCTATTTTTTCTTCACCTTCTACAGCACCGAGATCTATAGTAGTAACATTTTTATCCTATACTGACAAAGAACTAGTACTCAAAACAGCATGGAGAAAAAGTCCATTGAAATACAATCAAAGTCAAATTAGGTTTGATAATGATTACTCCACTAGAGTATTAGAAATGAGGAAAAAAGCATGGCCACTTGTGAAACTACTGAAGCAGAAAAAAATAAAACATCAACTGATATAACCTGCAAAGACATGAATTTTCTACTCAAATGAAATGAGAACTTTTAATGATTCAGAGGAAGCCTTCACTTTCATCAAGAATAACAACATAATATCTAGCCCAGAAGAAATGGACTAGTCTTCATCTTCATCATTGAAAAGATCTCCGGAAAAAAATGCCTGGACTAATGTAAAAAAAAAAAAAAAAAAAAACAAACAAAGGGCTGTATCCAAAAATACAACTTCTACAATTACTCTCAAAGAATCTACTAAGAACTGAAACTTTTTTAAAATACAAAAGTATGTACAATCTTTTTTTTTTAATATATATCTGTTACAACCTGTTTATTACAATATATAGTTCTCCTTTTCTTTTTTTTTTTTGAGCCACTATATATCAAAAAGCCTTCCTATAGTTAACAACAACATAGAAGTTAAACATATAAACAGTTTGAATAGAGTTTATTTTATATTTTTTCAGTTTATTCACTAGGTTAGACTAATAAATAGAAGGGAAGTTTCTCTCGTGGGCTTATAATGAACCTTGATGTATTCACTGTGTTGCAGTTTTGTCTTTAATATGAACTGCTTATTCAGACTGCACTGATTCAAGAGTGAACTATTTGAAGTATTGAAAGGTCACTTAATAACCTATTTTGTAATACAACAGTGTTACTACTGTCCATGTACATATATAATCTCACAGTATTTGGTATGAATAAACAGTTGCTATTAAACAAGTTACTTTTAAAATGTACAGCATTCTGAGAAGCTGTCCATTGACTAAAATCCTTTCTAGTGCAGCTCGAGTCTCTGAGAGTGCCAAGATACCTCGCAGCTGCTCAGCCTTCCTCTTCTAAATGAGCGGCTGCGATATACAAGGTATATCCAAGCACTAGTTAATTTAATGTAGAGAGAGGAAAGAAAAGAAATGTTACTGAAATGAGAGTAGAGAGTTGAATAACACATGCTTACTGGAGAGCTGCCCACATGTAATGATCAACCCTGATGCTTTCTGGTGTTTGATTCACATTGTGATTCTCTGTATTGTTAGAGATGGGTGTTGCAGGAAAAGGGTTTGTAGAGACTTGCTTGCTCCAGCCTTTTTATTATTATTTTGCTATAAAGAGTTAAAAGCTACAAGTGAAATATATGAAACATTGAGGAAACCTGTGTTAGTGCATTTGTGCATATTCAAACACTTCCTTACTCTCCTAAAGAGACAGGCAAATTTTTTTGGTCTCTCTTGAACATTTTCTTGATATGACTTCTCTGCTGCATCATAACTGTAATGCAAATACTATACCCACAATTTCCATTTTAAAACATTGTAATAAGAATAATGAAATACAGATTTGCTTGTTTTGCTTTAACTTTATAGTGTTATCCAACATTTGTTGTTTCTGACATGTAAACATAAGCATTTCCTTTTATATTTTATGATACCACTACCTTTCCACTTTGTCTCACAACTACACCTAGATGAGATTAAAACTCAAAATTAATCAATCAAATCTTTTTCAGACAATTTGATTTTTAGAAGGCAAATAAGGAACCAGCAATCTATTTAGTATGAATGTTACAATTCCAGAAGGCATCTCTTACGGATTTATACTTGAAAAGAACACCAGGAAAATTATGATCCCTGTTGCTTAGATCAAAATAGACAATTTTATAGAAAGCAAAAGAAAAAAATGGCAGCCTAATATGGATTCAGATCTGTAACTCCAAAAGGCAGCATTTGCTTTGACAAAATACTAAGGCCATTAAGATCCGAGGCACTTAAATTCAGTCAGCAAAAGGTTAAACAGGCAATATTTATTATTAAGGATGGAGGAAATAAATGAGAGGTACCCACAGGTAACTTGGCGAGTTTTTAAAGCTTATTATTAACAATTGTATTTGGCAGCAGTACCACCCCAATTAAATCCCCTATTGATAAAACAGTTTCTAGATAAACCTAAATCTGCCTAGGTTTACTGATTAAAGGCATAAAATGTTATGGCATCAGTTACAGCAGACAAATATAAGCTAATAACGAGTACTCAGTCGATCAACAAGTAACAGGATCAGATGGACACACTGGAACTTTGTGAATTGGGAGGGGGTGTTAAATTACTTGTGACATGATACTTGCTGATGAAAAGGGTTCAGTTAGAAGAGACTATTTTATTATTATGCAAGGATTTAGTCAGCACAGTGATACCCATGGAGGACACATAAAATATTTATGGTATTATTTGCCAAAAGAGGAACTAAACTGATCTTATATGCCATTCATACAGATCGGTGTGGGGTTATGAGGGGGGGCATACACAAGATAACATAATTAGAATTTTATTTATCCTAGGGAGTACCTATCAAAAGAATACACCAATACTGATTTTAGGCTTAGATGTTAAGAAAGCATTTGATAGAGCCGAGTGACTTTTTTTCTCTGATATGTTATGAAAAAAAGGGGAAAAAGAGGGGGGGGGCATGTTTTGTAGGGGGATAAATAACAGGGCACCCTATGTAGTAATCAACCCCCACAGAAGTCAGGCAGCTTTGGAATACACTGAATGGTAACACACTTTTATTGAAATATGCATGATTTAACTCAGTGAAATAATGGATGTAGAAAACATGAGCAAAGGAACTCAACATGTAAACCATAAGGATCTGGACTAATAAATATTTTAAGAACAAGTTCCTGCATTCAATGTATAATTTAAATAAACCTTCATTTCCCATCTTCTAATGATGGTAATTCTAAAGGTCACTTAAAATTATGTAGATTTACAGTAGTAGATTAATACTTATGAGGCAAACAGGAGATATGATTACATTTCTTAATTTCTCAGAATATAGAATTTGGATAATGCTTACTCTGATGGAGAAACAAATGGTGATGGATTTTGAAAATTACTCACTCAGAGGAATTTACCAAATTAAAATGTGATGCTTAGACATAAATATTCTGGAAAATTTAGAGTTTCAGACTCTAATGTTTGTTAAATACTGGTTTATCTTCCCCCAGTTATCTACTAAAAATAAAGGCTCTGGAAGGAGCAATCAGATTTGTAACTGAGGACTAGATTATTTCCACAGAAATGCATTGAAAGTTTACTTAAGAGTTTAATTTCTCACCTAACCTTTTCATAAGAAATAATTGGTTTACATGTATCTTATACATAGCTGTTATTCTAGATAAGCCAGTATTCTATTAATATGTTTTTTTATAAGAGACATTAGTTGAGTTAATTATAACTAATTTATAAGTAAATGAAAATGTATCTTATTATATAAATTCAGTTGATCTCCAATAAATAGTTATGGAGCTCAAAAGGTACTTTTATTGATATGATGGACAATCTGATACATTATTTTTTATCTATTGGATTGGGAATGTATATAATTCCATGTATGTATAGTGAGGGAATTTTTGAATTGTTGGATCATTTTTTCATGTTTAATTGTTTTTTTTATTTTTAGCAGGTCTGAACTAAAACTGTAAATAAAAACATATTCTTTAGTAATCAATCTGATAAAAAATAGAAAGGACAAGAAACTCGAATAAGTTAAATTTCAAAGAAGAGTTATGGGCTTGACTAGATTACAAGTGTAATTTAAAATATGACCACCAAGGAACAACCTATGGATCTAACATTACTTTCTTTAAATGTCAATGGCTTGAACAATCCTAAGAAGAGATAAAATCTATTAAGATATCTAAAATTAAATAAAGATCAGGTGGTATTCTTACAAGAATCACATTTTAAAACCAATGATGAACACACACAGAATCCACATGAATTAGTTAGCTCATTCCTCATATAAAACAAAGCAAGAGTAGTAATAATTTTATGGAAAACGAAAGTTATCAATCCTGAGATCATTTCAGATATGAAGATAAAGATGGTCTTCTAGCATTCATTATCCTAAAGTTTAATAATAGGATTTGGACTCTAGTAAACCTATATTGGTTTCCTGGCATAGGCACAGAAACTGTTAAAAAACAACTAGATGTAATTAGTAGAACATATAAAGGTAATCTAATAATAGGAAGTGGTTTTAATTGCATTTTAGATCATTCAGCAACTACCAACATAACAAACTTGCATCTTATGCCTATAGCAAAACTACTTACAAACTGGAATGAAAGTCACAACCTAACTGATACATTCAAATTTAAAGAAGACAATTCATTACTATTTTCCCATCAAGATTATAGATTTAATACCCACACAAGAATAGATAAATTTGTAAAGCAAGAGCTAAATACAAAAATAAACACATTTCTAATAAACCCCTGCCCCATATCCGATCATAATTCTCTTATCCTTAATATTCAAATAGACTTTAAAAGATTACATTTTGTAACTAGCATACCAGCTTATATTACAAAACTAAAAGAATTTAAACCCTGGTTAATTACGGAACTTCAATATTATTTGGAAACTAGCTATACTAAAGAGATAAATATAGTAATGATATGGGATACCTTGAAAGCATATATATATATATATATATATATATATATATATATATATATATAACTTCTTGCATGGTTCAAAAACAAATTAAAAGAATGGGAGTCTGAATTAAACAATATACAAAAACAACTTATAAAAATTAACAATTCATCAAATACCTCTAATAAAAATAGATGAATTAAACAAAAATATAATGAAATTCTAACTCATAAAACAAACAGCGTTAGAAAAACTAAAACTAAACTCTTGTTCTACATCACCAAGACATACGCATAATTTAGTAGCTAGAACTAAAAGACAATCCAGACAATATAACATTGCTAATATCATTCATGAAGGAAGAAAAATAAGTTAGTCTCAGATATACGTAAAATTCTCAAAGCCTTCAAACATCATTATGCAGAACATTTTGGAAGTAATAAATCTCAAACCACTTGCCCAAATATAGAACTTAACTTTAACAATGTTAATAAAATTCCAGAAAAATTTAAATTAGATATCCAAAAACAAATTACACATAAAGAAATCACAGATGTTATCAAGTAAAGTAAATGCAACAAAGCACCAGGATTACGTGTTATCATAATTGAACTATAACATTTTTCCAACATCCATAATCTCAGTGTTTCACAAAACTTTATTAGAAATTCAATCACAAAATATTATACCACCCAAATGGAGATATTCACTAATTAAGCCCATTATAAAAGAAAATAAAGATCCCACACAATACAAATCTTACAGACCAATATCTCTACTCAACAATGATTTTAAATTTTTTATGTCCATCTTATTTAATAGAATCAAAAAATCTCTGACCTACACCATAAATGAGGACCAAACGGGTTTTATTTACAATAGAAGCACATATAACATTCAAAACACTTATAGACATACTAAATAGAGAAAAAAAGGAAGCCCTAATAATAACATTGGACATAGAAAAAGCTTTTGATTCACTAAATTGGGGATATTTATTTAAGATATTAGTACTTTACTTTTGCTCAACCATTTATTTCATTAATAAAAAATATATATAAAATGAATCTAGCACATGTTAAATTAGGACCATTTACTTCTGAACCTATAGCTCAAACAATTGGAAGAATGGAGGTCTCCTATCCTATTTGCACTAGCGATTGAATTATTTGCCTCTTCAATATGTTCCAATAGGAAAATAAAAGGTATTGATTTATATGGCCAGTATGATTCCAAAATTATGTTATTTGCAGATGATATTCTTCTTACTCAAAAAAAAAATCTATAAAAGAATTAGATCTAGTAGAAAATTTTGTTTTAATATCTGGACTTTACTTCAATAAAGCAAAGTCAAATTTTCTAATACTGAACAGGAATAATGATTGTCTAATAGAAGGGAATCATATAATAGGCAAGCAAGTTTCAACCCTAAATTATTTAGGCATTGTTCTATGTAAAAATATAGAAGAAACACTTGTTACAAATAATAATAATAATAATAATAATAATATCTTAAACAATATAAAAAGCCATACAGCTAATTGGAACAAAATATATTTACTTTTGAAGACAGATTACAAATAATAAAAATGGTATTACTACCAAAAATCTTATATATAGCTCAAGCCATTCCTAAGATTCCAGAAAAACATATTCTAAAAGAAATAAATACACTTTCATTAAAATTTCTTTGGTATCCTAATAAAAATAGAGTAGCTCTCATTCATCATATTCAACCATGGGATAGAGGGGGAATTAACTTTCCAGATTTAGAGACTTATATAAAAGCTTCTATATTTAGAATCACAAATTCGATAGACCTAAATTATTCCTCTAACTAGAAAACTTCACACACCATTATTTATTTAAATGAAAATCCTATAATAGAAAAGTATAAGCTAGATAAGTTAATAAACCATGGCACATCTTATGTACAGGAATTCAATATAATTTTATGAAGTCTACTAAACTAAATTTTACAAATTATATTTTGAATACATTCAGGGAATTTGTTATTGCCAACACAGATATAAAAATGTGGATGGATCTAATAATTCCTTTCAGTTCCATGAAAAACTTTCATAATAAGATGCACCAAGGTATTTAATACATGGGAACAAAACAACTTTACTTGTTAGCAACAATGTATTATTAACCAAAGAATAGCAGATTGGTTAATTCTCCAAAGTGTTTTGACATACACAAGATCTATGTAAAATAATAAACAGTTCTCCTTTTAAAATTAGACCTACATTTATAAAATTTCTAGATATTATATATATAACAAAAAATGTAAAAATTGAACTTCTAAATTACTAATTAACTATAAAATTGAAGTTCAACAAAAATTTTGGGACTTTATTATCAAAGGTCATTCATTAACTTTATCCATGGAAAATAAAACAAACTTATTATATTCTGTCAAATTAACATCTAATATACAATATTGGAGAATATTCACATGGAGATTTCTGCATAGCTCATTCTATACCCCCAATAAATTAGCCAAATTTGGCTCTTCCAAAAATGTTACCTGTTGGAGATGTATTTTAATATGCAATGCAGATTGGGTACATATATTTTATGATTGCATTAAACTTAAAAAGTACTGGGAAGATGTTGGTGATTTTTTAAAAGCTTTATTTACAAACATGTTTACATTAACTAAAATCTTTAATTTTTCTGAATATTAATGAAAGATCTAAATTGAACAAAAAAGACCTATACTTACTATGGACCATACTAGCGGTTCCAAGGAAATGCACCACTAGAAAGTGGAATTCCACTTCTGAGTCTTGTCTGGAAGAATTTTTAAAGTTACTGAAAGAAACTGCAACAACGGAAAGTCAGAGTTAAAGAACTAAAGATCACTCCTAAAGCATGGTCCAACAACCCTTGGAAGAAGGTACTTACTGAGGTGTCTTATTGAGACACTTAGAACAGACTCAAACCCTACTTAAAGAAGAAAACAGTTGAAGAAGAACATTTGTTTAAATGTCTTTTAAATTTGATCAGATTGGTTCATTCTATAATTCTTTTTCAGACTCATGTAAATATTGTATATAGTAATGTTATCTTGCTTATTTCATTATATCATTATATAACATTAATAAGTTATTATATCTTGAAGAAAATTAATAAAAAATTCTTGAGTAAAAAAAAAAAAAAGACTTTGCCAGACCTAAAATTACAATAAAAAAAATTCTTCCTAAACATTTTCAAGTGCTTTAAACAACTTTTAAACTTACAAGAAAAAGTGCATTATTGTTTAAAAGTACAATACAGTTTCATGACGGTCCATAAAACACAAATGCTTAAAATAAGTTTTCTGACTAGGAAAGCATTAATAGACAATTATTAAAATGGAAGTTTTTTTTTCCCCAAGGGCAACTTATCTGCCCAGCAAAGGAACAGCACAAGCCGACTGTCGATCCTCAAAAGCCTCAGGAGAAAGTACAGTTGTGTACACTTAACATAAATGTAGATGTTCGAGTGTATTCACTGTTGCAGTCCTAACATATCGGTTATCCGGCTCCTGGTAGCCCTCAGTCGGCCCAAATACCAGAGTCCTCTGTATATAACGTCATCTGCCGCTGGTTATAAAACTGATGTCAGAACGTCAGGTATAAAGGGAGGTAACCGACTCCATTTCCTCAATTTTTCTTGCCTTAACTGTCAGGAGCCCCCAAAAGAAGGCTAACCCAGGAGGGAAAGAACCTGGAAACATGTCATACAAAAAATAAAAATATATAGTCTGTGCCTTAGGAAAAAAGAGGAAATGGGGGGTGGGAAACCAGGACTACAACAGTGAATACACTCGAACATCTACATTTATGGTAAGTGTACACAACTGTCCTATGTTCTTCGTGTTTCACTATTGCAGTCCTAACATATGGGCTGATTCCCAAAGCCCAGGAAAAAGACAAAGGGGAGAGGAAGGATCACAGATTAAGGGTTAGTAAGAAGGCCCTGCAAAACTGCAGAGGCAAAACCAGCCCTGGATTTAGAAAACAAGGGAAGATTGTAATGCTTTGTGAAAGTATGGACAGAAGACCAAGTAGCTGCTTCTAGAATATCCTTAGTAGGCACGCCTCTCAGAAAAGCTGCAGAGGTAGAGGCTGCTCTAGTAGAATGGGTCATAATACCCTGAGGGGGAACCTTCCCATGCTGTAGATAAAAGTGAATACAGTGAGCAATCCATTTGGAGATGTTTTCTTCGAAATAGCTTTATCCTGAGCCCCAGGAGCAAAGCTAACCAACAACTGTTCAAATTTTCAAAAGGATTTAGTCCTAAGTAAAATCTCAGCTGTCTATGCACATCAAGAGAGTGCAGAATCCTTTCTCCTTTATTCTGGGGATTGTTGAAAAAGGTAGGCAGGTGAATAGACTGGTTAAGGGTTAAACCGGTAACCACCACCTTAGGCATAAAAGAGGGATTAGTTCTCAGAGAAACCCAATCTGAATGAAAAATAATGAAAGGTTCTACTGCCATTAAGGCTTGCAGCTCCGAAACCCTTCTGGCTGAAGTAATAGCCAAAAGAAAAGCAGTCTTCCAGGAGAGAAACTTCAAATCTGCTGAGGCAGCTGGTTCAAATGGAGGTAGAGTAAGCTTTTCCAAGACAAAATTAAGATCCCAAGCAGGAGTAGAGGCTCTTCTGAGAGATCTAAGATTGCTAGCTCTCCTCAAGAACTGCTTCATCAAGGGGTGAGAAAAAATGGGTTGCTCAAAAGAACAATGAGCAGAAATTGCAGAAGCATGAATTTTGATTGAGGAAAAGGAAAGTCCACCATTAAGTAAGCCTGCTAGGTAATCAAGAATGAGGGAAGGAGAAGGATGAGAAGAGTCTTATCCTTTAGCCTGCATCCAAGAGCAAAATCTCTTCCATTTATCTGCATAGGATTTTCTGGTACTAGGCCTCCTGGCCTCATGAAGAACTTCAACCACCTGTTGGAAAAGATTTAAAGTATTACCCAGGCAGTTAAATCCAGAGTTTGAAGATGAGGATGAAGAAACTTCCCACTTCCTGAACCAACAGATCTGGTACCAGGGGAAGATACCAAGGCTGAGCTTGGGAAAGGCTGTGAAGAAGGGGATACCAATGCTGCCTGGGCCAATCTGGTGCTATAAGAATAGCCTTTGGTTGTTCTTCCCTTATCTTTAGCAGCACTCTGGGAAGAAGAGGCAGAGGAGGGAATGCATAATTTGAGAGTTGTATCCATGGGAAGGACAAGGCGTCCACCCTCCAAGCTTTGTTGTGAAACTCCCTGGTGCAGAAGGTTGGAAGGAGATGATTGGTGTGAGAGGAGAAAAGATCCACTTATGGAGTGCCCCAATGCTGAGTGATGTGATGGAAAATGACCTTGTTCAGCTGCCACTCATGAGGATCCAGAACATGCCTGCTCAAATGATCCGCCAAGGGGTTTAGCCTCCCTGGAAGATACTGGGCTATTACATGTATGCCCATGGAAGCTGCTATGGACAATAATCTCATGCTTTGTCTGCACAAGGGGTAAGAGTGAGTCCCCCCTGCTTGTTGATGTACCACATGACTGTGGTATTGTCTGTCCTGATCAGCAGAGTCACAGGGTAGAGTAGGTCCTTGAAAGGCAGCAAGGCCTGCTGCACCACCATCAATTCTTTTATGTTTATGTGCAGATGAATGTGCTGGATGCTCCAAGTCCCCTGTATGTCCTTGCCTTCCAGATGAGTCCCCCCATGCAAAATCTGAGGAGTTTGTGGTGAGAGTCTGGCTGGCAGGTGGTGGGCAGAAAGGCAGACCCTTGTTCTGAGAACAGACTGTCGCCCACCAGAGGAACTCTATTTGCAGACAGGGAAGTAGGGGAAGAATCAAGTCTAAGTCCTGTGTGTGTTGACACCAAATATTCTTGAGGTACCATTGAAGTTTTCTCATATGCAGCCTTGCATATGGGATCATCAGAATACATGAAGCCATGAAACCCAGTGCTTGCAGGAATTGCCTTGCAGAGAGCTGGGTCATGCTTGCCAAGTTCATGAAGTAAGCCGAAAGATGATCTTGCTTCTCTTGAGGGAGGAATACCATCTGGGTGGCTGTATTCAGGCTTGCTCCAGGAAAACAATCTCCCTTGTAGGAACCAACTTTGACTACTTTTCATTGAGTGTGTAACCCAAAGAGGTGAAAATGTTCTTCATGAAGTCCAAATCCTTTTCTAGTTGTTCTGGGGAGTTTGCTTGAATGAGACAGTCATCCAGGTAGGGATAAATCTGAATGTTTCTCTACCTGCAAAAAGCAATGGCTGGAGCCACGCACTTCATAAAAACTCTGGAAGCAGTAGATAAGCCAAAGGGCAGTGCAGAGAATTGAAAGTGTTGCTCCCTCGCACTGAAGCGAAGGAACTGCCTGCAACTTTCCCTTATAGGGATGTGCAGATAAGCCTCCTTGAGATCCAAAGTTACCAGCCGTGAATCCTTGCCCAGCATGGGTAGTAACTATTGAAGAGTAAGCATCTTGAATTTGGGACTCACCAGAAAAGTGTTTAGAATAGACAGATCCAGAACAGGGTGCCAGGTGCCCCCTTTTTTGGGTACCAGGAAAAGTCTTGAATAAAAACCTAGGCCTGCCTGATTTGCAGGAACTGGCTCTATAATGCCCATAGTCAGTAGAAAAGAAATTTGATTTTCTATCTCTGCCCTGAGAGTTCTGGGTATGTCTGGGTACCCTTGTAGAACAGGGGAGGTGTGAAAACAAAACTTGCAACCTTGGTTTACTATATTGCGCACCCATTTGTCATCTGTGATGGTAGACCATACCTCTGCAAACCTAGCTAACCTTCCCCCCAAAGGAAACCCAGGGCCTGCAGAGGTAGGCACAAGAAGGCCGGAGTCATTGAGAATGCTTGCTTTGGGAAGCTGGCTTAGAACTCCCCAATTTAGCAGAAGAAGAATGCCACTGTTTAGCCATTTGAGGGGCAGAGGCCTACCCTCTAGAAGATCTGAAACCTCTAGGCCTAGAGTGACCCTGCTTGCCAGGATCAGGGAAAGACCAATTTTTGGAAGGATAATGCCTACTGAACCGAGAAGGCTGAACCTGAAGGAAATCTTTTACAGCTTGCATAGATTCTGACTTATCCTCCAACTTCTTCAGTACCTCCTCAACCTTTTTACCAAAAAGATTGTCTTTCTATAAAGGAACATCCAGCAATTTAGATTTACCAGGTTCAGAAAGAGGCTGCTCTCTGAGCCAAGCATGCCTTCTAATAACGGAACCAGTTGCTGCTGCTCTGCAGGAAGCCTCCAAAGTGTCAAAACCACAATGAAGTGAATGCTTATTAACTAAAGTGGGAGAATTCAGTAAGTCCTGTAAATCTTTGTTCTCCGACATGGAAGGAATATCCCCAAGTTTAGCCTTAATAGCCTCCAAAGTATGCTGCTGATACTTAAGCATGTGAAAAAGGCGAATCACAGATCTAATTATCGAACTTTTTTTTACCCCACCCGTCCAAGGCCCTAGATTCCTTATCAGAAGGCACAGGTTTTTTAGCAATAGTAGCCTTAACACCCTTGGGGCCTTGAGAAATAATTTCAGGATCAGCAGTAGGGTTTTTAAAAAGGAATTGATGTGAATCAGGAACCCTATAAATACCTATCAGGTTTTCTGGGGGCAGGAGGAACAGAATTAGGAGTTAAAGAATTTTCCATGAAAACATCATCCACAACTTCCAAAACTAGAGGTATAGCCAGAGGCTTATACTATGGCAAATCCAAATAATTCCCTGATTCTTTTCTTAGACTGAGGAAAATCCTGACATTCCCATTTAAAGTACTCCCTAAGAGTATTCAAAGTATCCCCAAAGGAAAAATCTTCTGGAGGGGAGGCAGAAGGGATAGAGTCCTCAGCATCAGAATCCTCAAAACCAAACAACCGATGGATATGCAAGCTCAAAAAATACCCAAACCAAAATGAAAGGCTTGCTAGGAGAATCCAAATGAAGGTCTGAAACCCGATTTTGATACTTTATTCAAAGCGGAGACTAAAACAGCAAAGTCACAAACTCCAAAAAGCTTAACACCACAAAATTACATACGTTTTCGACCCCTGTAACCAAGGTCCTCATCAGGTGATCTAAAATACATCCAAGTAAGGTGCCTTTTATACATCATCAATTAAATAAATCAATTGTCCAATAGGAACAACTATATAATTTTAAATAAAATGAATTAGTAAAATCATCCTTTGCCAAATCATCCAAAGCCAGAAAAAAGTTGAGAATTTCCTTCTTCACCAGCAGAAATGCTGGAAACCTCAGAATCTGAGACTGAAAAAACATCAGGAGACAATTCCCTAGCCCTCTTGGAAGGGGGGGGGGGTGAGAGCCCATAATCAGGGAAAGATCATCACCAGCCATCATTACCAACTGGAAGTGAGGCACAGGAGAGGAGGCCGAAGCCTGCTTGTGAGTAGGTTTGTGGCTAGAAGGTTTGCTAGCAATCCGGAGGGACTCGGGAGGCCTAGCAACTGCAGAAGTCTGAACTAAGGTAGTTGGTCTGGTTCTGGTCTCATGTCGAAAAGAAGAGGTGTCAGAAGTTGGTGCCTGCATAGCGGCTCCGGACTCATCTGAGGCGGCAACAGGCAGAGGGTCTGAAGATGAAATAGCAGCCTACGGCATGGAGGACTCCGTAAAGTTCTCGACAGAGGCCTGCAGCTGAAAATCTGCGGACTGCAGGGGCTGCAAAAGCACCTCATTGACTACCTCTGTGCTGATGACCAATTTCACCAGTGCGTCATCAGCAAATTTAACCCTATGCCTGTCGCGGTCCTTGTCTTTGCATTTCCTAGGTATATCGAAGTCAGGAGTGCAGAATATGCCATACCGATGAACTTAGGCCAGACTCCGAAATGCTAATACAAAATCTTAGCTCTACGGCATATGGTACACGGGTTAAAAGAAGCACAGAGATCGCAGTTAGGGATGTCGTGCTCAAGGCCCAAACAAGCTATACAATAGGACTGAAAACCATGGTGTGAAATCTGTTTTCCACAGGCAAAACAGTTATTAACTTTATCTGACATTCGTTAAAGCAAGAAAAGAAGATCCGCAACGGGGTACTTATCTGAAGGCATCTTCAAGTTGGTAGTCGGAAAGCAAAAGGAAGGTAAACGGCTGACCGGCACTAGTGCGAATTGCATCTGCTTCGGGCTCCGCGGCAAGAAAGACTGAGGAAATGGCACCGGTTGCCTCCTTTTATACCTGATGTTCTGACATCAGTTTTACAACTGGCGGCAGCCGACATCATATATCGAGGAGTCTGGTATTCGGGCTGACTGAGGGCTACCGGGAGCCGGATAACCCATATGTTAGGTCTGCAACAGTGAAACACGAAGAACATTGTATTCTTCTGCGTCAGTAAAGCTCTGAGGGGCTTGCTGCCCAAGCCTGTTCTTTTAATCAGCACAGCACAAGCTGATGGATAGTGTGGGCACATGAAAGGTGAACAGAGGCCTGGTGTTTTATCCTATGCAGGATATAACCCATAGCTAAGGCTATTGCAGCAGTGATCAAAATGATGAACATCTAGGGATTTATCTCACTAGTGGCCACCATGCTCGTCCGTATGTTCCCTGGCTCAGCAGTCACTGTATTACATGGGGGTGGGGGGGCAGCACCTTTCAAAAACACTTTAAATGTAAACTACAGTTTTGGAATTCACTGTTATATGATGAAATTGCATTTTTTCCAAGTGTTGGCACTTGCAAGACTGGGTCTCACACTTCTTATAAGGAGGAAGATAACACACAGTTTCATTTCAGTATTTGGGGACAGTACATATTTTATGAATAACTTAAGTTTATTTCATAAACATTTAACTGCTTTTACTTGTATTACTTTTTAAGTATGGTATTCAAAAAGTGAGTTTTGTTTCACTTAGTTTGCAAATTATTTATGAAGTAACTTTAGCACATTTTAGGGGCATATTTATTGAGAAATTCTGTGTCTTGACTTCCATTAGCAAGTCTACTGCTCTTATTTGTTTAAATTTTGTTCTAAGAGCTAATTAGTAGGTTGAGTGGTAAAGGTATAAGTACTTAAACCTTGGCGATAGAAGGATCATCACGGGAACCAGGGGGATTCCCACTGTATTACTGCTACCTTTCTGTCACAAATAGCACTACATTAAGTGTATGTTGTGGGAGTGGTTACTGCAACCCAAACAATGGTGAATTTATGTAGTGTACATGGATTTGGGGGTTCTTTGTATCCCCTTACTTATTCATTCATTCATTCATTCATTTAATTTATTGTTATTTGTTTACTGCGAATGTCCAACTGGGCCCACAGGGTACCCATTTTCAGCAGAGGCCTAGGGAGAAAAGATCTAAGTATCATCACAAAAAGCATTCTACAAATATTATATATTGTAAAATTATTTTTAAATGAATAAAATATAGTACACGAGGTGTACTATATTTTATTCATTTAAAAGTATATACAATTTGTGTAGTCGAGGTATCTGCAGTGGCATTATTTGCCGTTGGTTTTATAATTGAAAAATTATTGCAAAAGGCTTTTACATTACAAACTCATATAGACATATTACATTAAATGTAATATAGTTATAAAACATTTCTGTTTACAAATATACAGCAGCAAAAACATTTTCTATATGAATAATAAGTCTGAAATAAAGGAGATGAATAGGAGGTTTTAAGAAGGATGCCTGTTTGCCCGGCCATATCCCTCATTGGTGAGATCTGATCATAAACTAATCTCACTGGAAATCCACATCCCGCCCCCACCCCAAACAAAAAAGACCATAGTGAAGAACTTCTCTAAAGCAAACTTCACACTACTCAAAACTGGTGTGGTATCCTTCAAGGCCCCTGAGTCAGAGGAAACCACAACCCAAGCTGCGGAAGCCCTTACAAATGCCTTCTATGAACACCTCCAGGACTGCATGGATCAGGCAATCCCAAATAAAACCAAGACTCTTTCCACAAAGGGCAAACGTCCAGTCTGGTGGACCCCAGCCATTAACAAACTTTACAATAAGAGGAGAAAGCTATTACATGATAGAACAAAATCCATAAAAGGGAAGTCACCCTGATCATTATTAGTAAAAAATTACGAGCACTCATAAAATCAACTAAGGCCAATTTTGAGAGAAAAATTGCCATGGATTCAAAGGACAATCATAAGGCCTTTTTCAGCTATGTTAGGAACCTGGGTGGAAACTCACAGATATGCTCAGAATTAGTCCAAAATGATACAAAAATCACTGAACCCACAGACATTGCCAACATACTGGCAGACAGGTTCAGTGCAAACTTCACCCCTCTCCCCTAAAGGAGAGATAACTATCCCAGCCGAGTGTAGCCTCCCGGACATCTCAAATGCGCAGGTGAAAGCTGCTCTCTAAAGCTAAAACACAGCATCAATGGGACCGGATGGTGTCCCCGGCTGTGTGCTACACGAGCTAAATGAGGAATTAAACCCGCACATAAGGCAGCTGTTTAATCTCAGCCTTACCACAGGATACGTGCCCAAGGAGTGGCGTACGGCAACTGTGGTCCCACTCCACAAAGGTGGCGCCTCACGGACCCTGGTAATTACCGCCCATAAGCTTAACAAGTCTAGTCTGCAAAGCTATGGAGAGGATCATAATGGAGCTCATAAACAAAGATATAGGGGACTTGCAGACATTGGACCCGACCCAGTTTGGCTTTGTCAAGGGAAGATCATGCCTTTTGAACTTGGTCGACTTCTTCAAAATAGTCACCAAGGCCATTGATGAGGGAAAGGCAGTCCATACAGCCTACCTTGACCTTGCAAAGGCTTTCGACACAATACCCCACTCGGGTATTGTAGAAAAACTTACCAGCTTAAATGTAAACCCATATGTCACAAGATGGGTTGCAAACTGGCTTAAGGACAGAACCCACAGGGTTAGAGTTGCTGGCGCTGTGTCAGACTCCAAGCCGGTCACAAGTGGTGTCCCACAGGGCTCGGTCCTTGGCCCCCTATTGATTGGCATCTACTTCTCAGAAGTACAGGCCAACATGGGAGGACTTTGGCTGACAAAGTTTGCAGATGACTGCAAACTGGGTGCCATAGTGGAAAGTGCATCGGACACTGATATCCTTCAGAAGGGACTCACGGAAACAGATAGCTGGTGCCAGAGCCATGGCCTGAAGTTAAACGCCAAAAATGTATAGTCATACCCTTCGGGAAAAACAAGGTAACCCCAAGCTACCATATAGGTGGCAATCCACTAAGCACAGAAGAGGTTATCAGGGACCTGGGGACCCAGGTTGACAGTGGCCTTTCTTTGACACTCACATTGCTAAAGTGGTTAGAAAGACCTTCTACATTGCCCACCTGATCATGAAGGGATTCACATCCAGATCTAGTGAGGTCATTGTTCCCTGTACTCTTCACTTATCAGACCAATGATCGAGTACAATGCCCCATTCGGGATGTATCTCACCCGACATCTGCAGCAATTGGAGAGACCCCAAAAGTTCCTCACCAAAAGGATAAAGGGACTCCAAAATCTGTCATATGCTGCCAGATTGAAGAAACTCCAGCTCTATTCAGTTGCATACCGTCTGCTCAGAGGTGACATGTGCCTGACATACAAGGCCATGTCCAACCCGAATTAATGGACATGCTCCACCTCAAAAAATCCAAATCCACCAAAACCACTAGAGCAAGCGACTTAAACCTTAGCACGGATATAAATAGGACGTGCTGGAGGGATAGATTTATCACTCAGAGACTCCCTATGCTGTGGAATAAAATCCCGGTCCATGTGAGGCAGAGCACCTCGCTGACTCTGTTCAAGAGAAATCTAGACCTGTGGATGGGAGATCGTAGGTTTACCCCGGGAATCATCTCTGGGTCACTGCTGGACAGAGGCACAACAAACTAATGGGCACAGTATTTTTTCATATAAGGGGTGGCGTAAGCCACAATAATTTGGGCTAGGCTTATAAATGCCTTAGGGCAGATAGCCTAGTATAAACCTATGAACCTATGAACCTATGGAGGTGCAGTAGAGTAAATCTAGATATCAGAAATGCGGCAACACTTCAAATGTATTATTATACAGACAGAGGAAAGATCTGAGGATAGTTCAGCTTTGAGAAGAGTTAGATTATATGGCAAACTTGTTGTTATGGGAAAGTCAGATAAGAGCAGCAGAGCAGAGATGGAGAGGAGAAGGGGTAGGGAAAGGGACATTTTACAGTAGAATGGGATGAGCCTATGGTGGAGCAAGAGTACAGCCAGTCATTAAAAAGGAAGCATTTTACAGTACGTTTAAAGGCATGAAGGTTAGAGTTTGTTCTGATATCTAAAGGTACCAAGGAAATGCAAGTTTTGGCTATGAAGCTGGAGTAGAGGTTTTGCCCTGCACTTTTTATTAGGTTTATGAATAGACAGGATTTGTTTGTTTTCTGACCAGAGAGATATGTTTGGGTAATAGCTATGGGGGAGGGGTTTCAGGACAGGCTGATGGCTGTTACACAGTGTTATGTATAGTAAGTAGTTGTATATTGGTTAGGTGATTAAAAATTTCAACCTCATTTTAGAGTTTTAAGTGGTAAATAGTGTTGTGTGAGGTGTTGGGCATTTGTTGCAAATTCTGTAGTTTTGTTATAGCATATTTCAATTTTTGTCTTTAAGGACATTTTTTAATAATTGGGGTTTCATAAAGCAGAGAAGGTAGGGGTATTGTGCTAGCAAGGGTAGCATTAGTAACTGTATTTAGGAAGTGTTTTTGCTTATTAAGCATTCCTAGTTTTTGATGTGCTTTTTTGATATTACTGTAAATATGAAGATCACATTTGAGTTTGTCATCTATTATCACACCTAGTAATTTTGCATGGGAGACGACTTCAATTTCTGTGTTATTACGGGAAAGATTTTAAATTGAGTAGTATTTTGACTCTGTATTTTTGGGGTGAATAGAAGTAGTTTGGTTTTATTAGGGTTTAATAGAAGGCTGGCATTGGTGAGCTAAGTCTCAGTTGAGGAGAATGCTTCTTGCGTTATTTGTTGGAGATGTGACAGGTTGTTAGACATGCATATAAGTGTAGAGTTGTCAGAATATCGGTTTAGTGAGGCTTGAGAAGAGGCAGTGTGCAGATTATTGATAAAAATATTGAAAAGGAGGGGTTGAGTGGAACTTTGGGAAACGCCTGTAAGATTGGGCAGATATGGAGTGAGAGCAAGAGCGAGAGAGATGTACCATTTCACACACTGTTGTCTATTACATAGGTAGCTTTTGAACCATTTATTTATTTGCATTTATTTACTGGGATGGTCCGCTGGGCCAAAAGTGCCTGTTTTTAGTGGAGGCCCGGATAGAAAAGCTCCACATATAAGACAGTACACAAACTATACAGAATATAATAAAAATATCTAGTACATGACTATAGCAGATTACAAGTATAGTCATATATATCATACAGTACACAAATTTACATTTAGGACAGTACGTCATACAGTACATATAGCTACATCTAGGATAGTATTATATGTTATATACAGTATATAAAAGTAGACATTTGGTTCGACAGTATATATAATTACTTGTTTACATTGTGCAGTAGGAGTAGTGTAGTTGCAGAAGTCAGTTGAAGAGGCTGAATATTATAACATGTTAGAAGGTGAGACAACAGGGAGGTGGGCAAAGAATAGTGTAATAGAGATCAGGAAATTTAAATAATAGTGTAGAAGTGAGAGGGAGTAATATGAGGAAAATAAAGGGTGACAGACGAGTAAAGAGGGAGGGTGGTAGTGGTGTGAGCACAGAGGTTATGTAATATGAGATGTGGTTTTAGCACATGGGCATAGCCATGTTGAGGAGAGGTGCTGAGCAGGTAGATCTAAGTGTTGGGGGAAGGGAGTTCCACATCTTTGAGTTGGAGAAGTAGTAAAGCATTTGACCAGCAGAGAGATTGGGTTTTTCTACCTATAGGAGTAGATGATTGTCAGACTGGAGAGGTCTGTTTGGACGATATAGGGTAAGAATCGACGATACAGCAGGGCACTTAGAAGGCTGAGAAATGATTTTGTGCACAGTGGTTAGTTGGATATAAGAGAGGTAGTGAGTAAGTTCTAGCCACTTTAGCTTGAGTAAAGATGAGCAGTAGTGACATAAGTATATAGCATTAGTAACAAACTTAGCAATTTTATTATAACATGACTCGAGTTTGGATTTTAGAGCTGCTTGAATGTTAGTGAGGAGAGGGGCACTGTATAAGAGGGAGGGTAATAGAAAAGAAGGGGCAAGGGATAGTCTGGCTTTTGGAGTGAGTAGGTGTTTATGTTGGTAGAGGGAGCCAAATGTTGATGTTTATATATATATATATATATATATATATATATATATATATATATATATATATTAGACTGAATGTGCAAGTCAAATGTGAGGTTTTCGTCTATGGTGATGACTAGGAGTTTACTGCTAGGTACAGTTTCGATGGTAGTACCATTTAGAGATTGAAATAGGGGTATGGTCTTTTTTGGGATAAAGTGTACCAGTTTGGTCTTTTTAGGGTTCAGGGCAAGGTGATTCTTAGACATCCACCTTTCGGTTGCTGTGAAGGCATTTGGGTGAGCTGGTGTAGTTTGGAAGAGGAGCTTGCAGTGCAGATGGTAGTACAGTCATCAGCATACTGAATCACTGAGCCTTGATTGAGGGAAGAGTGGAAGTCATTGATAAAACTGGTAAACAGAAAAGGGCCTAAAATGGAGTCTTGGGGAACACATGTGGTTGTATTTAGGAAAGTGGAGTAAGAATTTTGCCATTTGGTTGATTGCTGCCTATAAGTGAAGTAGTTAGAGAACCAGTGTAGAGAGTGAGTTGCGGTACCTATGTTAGTGAGTTTAGTAAGAAGGAGAGAGTGGGATACTGTATCGAAAGCCTTAGAGAGGTCGAGAAAGACAGAGGAGATGATTTTACCAGCATCACGGGCTCGGTTTACTGAATCCATGAAGGCTACGAGTGCTGTGGTAGTACTATGTCCTGGCCTGAAGCCATGTTGGGTGTGAGAGAGGATGTTTCTTAGACGGTGAAGAGTTGTGTATGAATAAATTTTTCCAGAATTTTAGAGATAGATGACAGTATATGAATAGGATGGAAGTTGGTAGTGTCTATGTTGGGGCCACCGTTGTGTAGAGGTAGAATATAAGCTTTCTTTCAGATGGTTGGGACAAAGGACCCTTGAACAGATCTATTGAGAAGTATGTTAATAGGGTAGGTGACAGACTCTGCTGACATTTGTAGTAATTTAGGGGGTATGTTGTCGGGGGCAGTTGTGCATGGTTTGAGTTTTGAAAGCAGTTTTTTTATAGTGCAGGTAAGTATTGGTGACAGGGTAAAGTTGGGAATGGGGGATACAGGAATTTGTTGTGGAGTGGTGTAGGGCGGTTGAGTTGGCTGGAGGAAAGGAGGACATTAAATTGGCTATTGTGTCAATAAAAGTAGGAGTTAAAGGTTGCAGCAATTTCGGTGGGTGATTTATCTGGTTGTGGGCAAGGATTTTTGTTAGACCCTGGGTTTAATAAAGAATTGAGAGAGCTCCAGAATTTCCTAGGATTTTGCTTAAACTGATTTTGTAATGTGAGGTAGTTTTTGAATTACTAGGTGTTTAACCTGGTTACGATGTTGTTTTTAATGTGCTAGATCAGATGAGTTTCTGTTTTTTTGCCATAGTTTCCAGGCTTTGTCCGTACTTTTTATAAGTTCTTTAATGGATTTTGTTAGCTAGCTGGCTTGGTTAGTTTTTATTCTCTTTGTTCTAAGGTGGGGGCAATGTCATTTAGGATGCTGAGAAAAGTTGAGTTGAAAAATGTAGTTGCCTTATCAGGGGGAATAAATTTTAGTACATTCCAACTGATGCTTTGTAATCTTAGCTTACAGGTGGAGGAAGAGGAATGGGAGAGATCTCTGGTTTGCCTATACTGCTGTGGTACTTTCACGTATTATAAAGGCAGGTAAGTGGTCACTTATACTATTGGGGAGTGTATTAGAGAATGCAATCTTATTTGGATCAGACACTAATATTCAGTCCAAGTTTGAGCCATTAGTAACATTTTTAGTAGGCCTGGTTATATTTGTAATTAACTGGGTGAAGTTATATAGAGTGATATTGCAGGAGAAGTGGTGAGGAGATATGTCTGGCCTGTTGATATTTACATCTCCCAGTATAACTGTCTCATATTTTGTTGGTTGCTGCCCAGGCAATAATGTCCTCTAGAATTGGAATATTGTTGCCCGGGGGAATATAAATGACTATAACACAGATGTTTTTGCTGTTATTCATTTTCAGTAAAGAAAGTAATAATTTGGCTGTGGAAAACTGTGGGATAAGTTTTGTATACGGGACAACGATGAAGGCAGTTGGGTATATCAGAGAGATGCCTCCACCTTTCTTATGGGGTCTATCAGCCCTAAGACAGGAGACTCCTGGGGGAAGGCATTCTGTATCCTTGATATAGGGTTTTAGCCATGTTTCCGTTGCAGCAACGATATCAGGCTTGTTGTGAGCTATCCAGGCATGGAAGTCTGGTATTTTGTTTCTGATACTTTGTAAGTTAATTGTGGTGAAGTTTAATGACTTACAGGAGTTGGGGGATTGGCTAGGGGATGAGACGGGACCTTGGTTGGGGTGTATGTCTCCACATAAGGATAGGTTTGTTACCTGAGAAGAGTGTGTTGTGAATTCTTGTTTACATTTTGCTCTGGTTAGAAGAAATTGGGAGATGGTTAGTTTGGTTTGGTGAGTGGTGTGGATAATTAATACTTTCATGCATAATAGTATGTTTGTATCCTATAGGCTAGCAGATACCTGAGAAAAGGTAAAGGTGGATTTTACTTGAAAAGGGAGAGTTAATGAAGGGCAGTCAGGAGTGGGTTTTTTTTGCAGAGTGGTTAGATATAGTAGGAGATTAAAGCACAGAGGGAGAAGAAGCATAGTGCAGATTGTGGTGACATACATCATGAGTTTGGAAGTGGTTTGCAATTTGAAAAGTGACTAGTGCCTAGTTGGGACTTGTGGAGGGAGAGATGAGGTGAAACCGGGAGGGGTTATAACGAGATACGTTAAGATGCTGGTAAGTGTGTGCTTAGGTGGGTTTGGTTAAGAGGAGTGTGGGAAATGAAGTGATGTGATTTGGGTAAGGAAGTGTGAGAGGATGTGAGGTGGTGTTGTTGGATGGGTAGGGAAGAGAGGAGGGGTTAGAGAGAGTATAAATGAAATTGAAATGGGGGTGTGTGGGAATGGGGGTAGGGTAGCAGAGTGAGCCTGAGCATAGCAAGAGTGAATGGAGTGAGTAGAAACCGATGCCAAAAATGCCGTGAAACACTATCTGTAAGGTAAGAAGCCCGAGTGTGTGAGGCAGACGCTATTAAGATGATTAATAAGCCAAGGAACTCTACCAGAAATGCAGGAGGTGAATAATAAGCCAAGGAACTCTACCAGAAATGCAGGAGGTTAGGAAGCTAAAACAGGGAAAGTGGAGTAAAGGAAGAGCAACATGGGTTCTACAACACAGACCAAAGCAGGCAAACAGCAGAGCAAGCAGTTTACATTAACAAGAGAGGGTAGTAAGAAAAGTGACCATGGATAGGTGGGGGGGGGGCTGGAAGTATTAGACCGTCCTTGTGGTTTGGTGCACCTTACAAAGGACAAAAAATTAGCACTTATAGCATTGTATTATATGCCATGCACATACATTAATTTTACAACCATGTGAGTCCCAGCATGTCCAACTGGGCTTTTATATTGTGGCTAGTTCTCTGGGTTGGGAGGCTCACAAGTTATCAGCTACAAGATCTAAGAAGAGGGAGCGAAAGAGAAAATGGTGAGGGTCAGTATATACAACAAGTGTTGGGCTTGAGTAATAGACAGACAAGGTAGAGAGTTACATCTAATTAATTAAAAAGCTCTGAGTGTGACTGTGAGTATAGAGTGGGAAGGAGATAGAAAGAACAGGGTTGTGGGTTGGGAGAAGGGTGTTGGGAGATGTGAGAGATGGATGAGAGTGAGTGAGCGAGTATGGTGGGGGGGGGAGAAGACAGAGATTGCAAATGTTATAGTAACTAAAGTGTGGTTGCTTATAGCTTAAGCCAAATGATGTCTAAAACATTACTTCGAACCACAGTGTAGTCAGAACATTTAGGTTGCTGAACACAATATATAACATCATCCACAGTTTTCCGATACTGCATATCATCAGTTTAACACACTATTGCTCTATTTCTATTGTTCAAATGAAATAAATTATGTTCACCAGTGCAACACACTTTTTTAGTATTAAAATGCAATAACAACGTTCAGGCTCTAGGTAGGGAGACAGCGACTACAATAATGTGCCGTAATTGCTCACGCAAACCCAGATTCCAGACAAGTAGAATCCGAGTATCACTTTAAATAACTTTGAGATCTGTAAATAACACAGTTCACGGAGCTCAACCAACTATCGTTACACTACTGTTAGTAAAACTACCAGTGTCTGTCTGCAAAGGGGTTAGACTTGTAGATTCTCTCCAGATTAGCATTTAAGGCACTTCTCAGGAGAACGTGTGCTCAATTGTCTCATGTAGTAAACGCCTGCCTAAGTAGTTACTTGCTAGGGAGTCCTGGATGATAATTGCTTTTGTAAGTTGCCAGGACAGAAACTAACATGCAGAGCACTTCCTACGAGGCTGAAGTTGATGGTTGGGGGATGGGTCAAAGTATAAGGGAGGATAATTGTAGTAGAAGTTTACAGTGAGAGACTGTATTAAAGGCTGTAGAGAGATCAAGGAATAAAAAAAAGAGTCAAGATTGTCTTGAGTCCCTTGCTTTATTTACAGTGTCTGTGAAGGACAGAAGCGTGGCAGTTGAAATCCATGCTGAGTAGAAGTAAGGGGTTGGTTTTGAAGGAGATATTGGACAGATTGTTTGTGAATACACTTTTCTAACAGTTTAGAAAGAGGAAACAGTATTGCAGTGGGCCAGAAATGTGATACTTCATTTGATTTTCTTCCTTTATATAGGGGAATATATGGGATATTTTCCAGATGGAGGGAATATAATTTTCCTTTATAGATCTTTTGATTAGGATGGTTACTGTATAAGCTATAATGTCTGCGGCTAACCATAAGTATTTTGGTGGTAGGTTGTCAGTGGAGGTAGAA
The DNA here is from genome assembly GCF_019279795.1 of Protopterus annectens. NCBI lineage: Eukaryota > Metazoa > Chordata > Ceratodontiformes > Protopteridae > Protopterus > Protopterus annectens. Next base: position 632,514,903 of record NC_056733.1, read on the forward strand.
CATGGTTTCAGTTTAAGTAGTAGGTTTTACTTTATTATGTTGGGGAGTACTGGATTTAAAATGAAGAATGGGAGCATTAGGAGGTGTTATGGAATTTATGGGTATTTGAAGCAAGGGCTTGGTGGGCTTAGGTATGTTTTTGGTTAAGGAAGTACTGCTTTCAATAAAGTAAGTATTGAAATCTTTTGCATTTTGCAGTGGGGTATTATTAGGGGGTGGGCTGGGTTATTTTTTTGTGCCTGGGTTCAGTAGGGAATTCATTGAAGACCAGAACTTTTTTGGATTATATTGGTAGTTGGTTTGGAGACGTATATAGTATTGTTTCTTGTGAGGTTAATTTTTGTTTTTTTTCCTGGTTATGGAGTTGCCTGAGGGTTTGAAGGCTCTCACTTGTTTTGAAAATTTTGCCAACGTTTCCATGTTCTGCCTTAACTGTGCACAAGGTTGTTAGTCTATCCTGAAAGCCAAGGGGAGTTGTTAGTTTTCATTCTTCTGTTATGAAGAGGAGTGAAGCTATTAAGAGTGTTTGGAATAAGGTGATGAAGTGTGTAACAGCATCATTTAAAGGGAGCGTTTTTAGGATAGTCTAGTTGATGGCCTTTAAAATATCGATAAATGTCTTCTTCTTCTTTCGGCTTTTCCCGGTTAGGGGTCGCCACAGCGGATCACCTGTCCGCTCATGATTGGCAGTAAAGTATTTTCTTTACAGTGTCGAGTTGCCAGCCCGGCGCCCAGCCTTCCACAGAAGGCACACACACACACTCACACCCAGGGCCAATTTAGAGTGTCCAATCCACCTACAGCATGTCTTTGGGATGTGGGAGGAAACCAGAGCACCCGGAGGAAACCCACACGACCACAGGGAGGACATCCAGACTCCGCACAGAAGGCACCCTAGCCAAAGATCGAACCAGAGAACCTCTTGCTGTGAGGCAACAACGCTAACTGCTGATCCACCGTGGCTGCCCAAAATATCGATAAATGTCTGTTGGTTGAATTTGACAGACAACGTCAAGCTCTATGTTAAGGGAAAAGATTTTAAACTGGCTAGTATTTAGACTGCACATTTTTGGGGTGAAAGGTTTCATAGTTATATGATTTAGCCAGGTGGGTTATATTTCTAAGGGCATATACAATGTATAGCGCCAACACCGTTTCTGCTAACATAACTGAATTAAATTGTTTCAAGATTATTCTAATAAACCTGATCACTGGTTCTAAATGCACATTCATATCAGAAAAATATACTTCCTGCTCTAAGTAGAAGGTAAGAAATATGTTTTCCCAGAGTCTGCTGTGTTCATATTTGCATATCTTATTAGAATAGAACATTAATTTTACACACAATGAAAATCTGACTTTTGCCCAGTTTAAAAACACAGAAAAGCTACTGGAAATAGAAAACTGCTAAATAAAGCACAAAAAAAGAGAGAGATAAGATGTTCTCCATGTTCTGATACATTTACAGGCCTCTGTTCTTCAGATTTATCTTCTTATGGTGCTGCATATTCCCATCTCCTCACACTTTGCCAGATTTAAAAGAAATTGAGAAAAGCACTAAAAAAACCCAGAAGCTACGTTAATTAAATGAAATTATCACCCAGTTTAACATTTCGTTTTAACAGCTGAATTAACCACATACTCTTGACATTTCTAATTATCTAGACTAGTATTTAGTCTTCACAGACTGAACATGAGTCACATTTTGACTAAAGCCCCTGTTAAATGAAGCCTACCATTCTCAGTAAATGAAGTGAACACCACTATAATTTTTGTAAGGCTACAAAGGCTTCTTGCTGTGTTAAATATAGGCCAGTGTTAATGTTAAGTAACAATTAAACATTACTAGTGGAACTGACAGCAGACACAATTTCATCGCAGCTAACCTCTCATAAAAAAAACAAAGATGCATTTTCATTCTGATTATTGTATTTATTAGTACAAAGACGCTTACATAATCAGTAAAGACATCCACACACCCCATTCACAATAAACAAAGGTTTTAATTCTCTTGCTGTTTTTTTCTGTTTGAGTTTATGCTAAGTGATGTTTTTGACACAAATCTTGTGACTGAAAGTTCCTCTGTAATAATATTCTTACTATGGCTATTGTTTACCGTTACAGTAGCTACTTCTCATTTTCCTTTCATGAAACAGGACAGGGCTATACTTTGTCATAATTTACTGAAAGCATGATACATTCTGCAGAAACTAATGCTATTATAATTCAGCAACAGCATGGCCTTAAATACTTTCATATGCTTGTGATATTTTAGTCATGCCAGAATTTCTTTTGATCTTTTTCTCTTTTGCTTTTCTAAATGATGGGTGGAAAACTCAGTTTAACTATTATTTCAGTGAAATGAAACAGATCTGAAATCATCAAATGAAATACTTTAGAAATGTAGAAACCTACATGAATTTTTAAAACACATCTCAGTTTTCTGCTGACATAGTGGCTGATATGAAGTAATAATAAACAGAAGCGTACATTTTAACAGTGTATAAAAATGTAATGATCCAAATAATTTCCATTCTTTTGTGGAAAAGCTGTAAATCCTTCTTGTTGAACAGTTTCACACCCGCAGCTTCTCACAGGATGAGCTTAACAGCTGCCCCTCACATTCTTGAATTCATTCACTATTTAGCCCTACCACCATTCAAGAAGAATGTACCAAACATCTGCCACCCTTTCTTTAAAATACTACTACTCTGCATTCCTCTGAGCCATTTTCTTTCTAATCAAACAGTTCATTTACTCTCTGTGGATTTCCTTGATGTTCTTTGCGTGTGTGCATGTAGGTAGGTATAGTTATCAAATACAGAGATTTAAAAAAAAAAGCTGGGATTCCCAACATTTTCAAAAGAAAAACAGAAGCTACAGTAATGACATGTGAAGGAGTGTGACATACCTGACAGTCCTTGTTATGAGTACAAGCATGTGCACCACTTCCCAACATGTATCAATTACCCAAGCACATTTAGACAGGGTTGTTGCTTAATTTCAAATGGAAATTAGTACAAAACGAGACATTTGAGGGTATTGCTAGACAAAATGGTAGTATGTGCAAATATGCAGAGCCCTGGGAATAGGCCACCAAGCTGGAAGTTACTTTGGCATTAGAGACTGCCTGTTAAGGAAAGCGGATACGGTGCAGAGCAGGACAGGCAGTTGGCATTATCCATACGTACCATCTCAAAGGCAGATAGGAAGGGAAGAAGGGATGGGGGAAGCTATTCTTAAAGTAGGCAGCTGTACTTACCAGCTTGTAGATAGGAAAGAAAATAAATTAACTCTGATAGCTAAATGAAAGGGGTCATTGCTTGACTAGGGTAGTCCAATAAAGCATGTCTAAAGAAAATATGTGCTTTAATCTATGACTTTCTTACCTTAAAAAGAGAAATGGCTATTGCAAGAAAATTTCAACTCTGACTATTTGCTTACATATCGTAGATATTCATAGTTTTGCAGTATTTCTGGTACCTCTGACTGTCCTATAAATATCTAAAATATTCATAAAAGTGTAGTGCATGTCTTGCCTCTGGTCATTTAGTCACTATTTTTTTGTGAAAGTACTTGATGGTTTAATAGTTACTTCACTCCCATCAGCCATCTTATCACTTGCTTAGATATTCTTGTTGGTGTATTTGTCTTCTCCACATCTGTACAACAGCAACTCCTGATCTTTTGTCAGCTTGCCTGTGCCCCCCAATCCTATTGCAGATAGGCTGTCTGGAGTGAGACCTGCTTCAGCTATTTGTAATCTTTAAACGCTACCAACAATATCTAGCTTCATTATATATTTCTCATTTCGTCTATGCCCCAAGCTGTGAAAGAAAGGGATTGTTTTGGATCAGTCTACTAACCTCATTAACAAACATATAAATAAAGTGTAAGTCTATGTAACCTCTGTCACTTTATGTTCATAAGTTTGCAAGTTCTCAAGCCAGTGTTCAGACCTGAAGGTCATCAATGAACATTGACTCCAAAGTATTGTAGGTAAACTTACTGACACCTATTGCTGAATCCAACCTTACCTTGACATTTTCTAAATGTATAATATTTTTGATTGAATGATCTAAGCAGTGACTGAGTTATAAAGGTTTTCTTTTTTGTTTCATTCCAGGTGCATCCTGGTAGATTAATCTCTTAACTCTCTCTCTTTCTGTGAAGATTGAATATGCCAAATCATCAGAGCTTTTAATAGTTCAGACATCCACACCTTGACGGCAAGACATATCTTACCACACAATAATCTGTATGAGATACTAAATATCTTCAAACTGCAGTCTCCCAGTATATATCTAAAACTTTAAAGATTATATTAATTTTGTAAATCTACACTGCACAGATTCCAGGGAAGGTACCTTACTAAGGTTATAAACACAAAAGACAAGAGTTATACTCTAGGATGTGTTGAATGTGGGCTGTATAAAGATGTATGAGATGCATGGGATCTCTCATTGCAATTTCCTTAAATAGCAGTACTGCCTGTTTCATGGCATGAGATGGAAACACTTCAAAGTTTAGTTTATTATTTATCAATTTGCCCAAATCCTTAAAAATGTTCCCGTGTTCCAACAGTGTGTTAAACAGAGTGATGTTCTAGTCTACTAAACTTTCCCAAACATAATGAATTTACTTTTAGATGCGCTAAATTGTAAATCTAATCTTTTCCACAGTTCTCTTATGCTTGATGTCTATTTTTTGAAATTAGAATTTGATGTAACAAGAGCAAGCCACACATGAGGTAACCTGGAAAAGGTAGACAAATGACCCCAGAATTGTTAACCTTTGTGTATAGTTTAATAACCAGTTATGAATCCAGACCATGATATATGGTCTGTATTAAAGGGATCCACTGTTGTTAACATTGTCTGATGTGGCAGTGTATTGAATGCCTTTGTCAGATCCAAATATACAGCTACTACTGCTAGACCATTTGTCTGTGTCATTGGCATTGCTTATTTATACACAGAAATCAAGCTGTTAAATCTGAATAGCATTTTATAAAGCTGCATTGGAATATATCAGAGTTGTGATATTTTTTCTGATAAATTAATTAGTTTAAAAGGCATATTTCAAAACACTTCACTAAGACTGATGTCAGACTGACTGGTCTATAATTAGAGACAAAACAAGATGGCACATATTAATAGAGACAGAGATCTTAAACACTAATGGTGAATAACTATTTTTTAAACATTACTATTACCACTATACTGTACATTTATTACTATTTCTTCCAGTAATTTAATAAACAGACCACTGAATGAATTCAAAATGTTTTTTTTCCATGTAATTAAAAAGAGGCATATTGAATCCTCATTAATATGCAGGTATTGTACTGTTACTTCAAGCAAGCAGATTAAATGATTTCTTAAAAGATGTGAAGTAGCTGTTATAAACCTCAGCAGATGCATGTTGGTTCATACTGTGTGTGTGTGTATATATATATATATATATATATATATATGTGTGTGAGTGTGTGTGTGTGTGTGTGTGTGTGTGTGTGTGTGTGTGTGTGTGTGTCTAAATATATTCTATATAACTATTCCCGACGCCACAAAGTCTACTCTTCAGTTTTTCGCTTGGAACTAGACAAATCTTCAACTTTAGCACTCAAACCATTCATTTTAAAGCCCAACACTTGCTTAAAACTCATAACAAGCACTAAATACCCCTACACTAGCCCCCCTTATACTGTCCAGAAGGACAAGGCTCTCTATTCGTCCCCACCAGTCAATCAGAAAAACAGCCCACTCTACCTATTCAGGCATGTCCAAAGGGCAGTTTCCGGTGTACTCTCCAGTCCAACTGGTGAATCTGGGCATTCTGAGGCAATGTTACAACTGCCTCATGCACACAGACAACCCTCTCCTCCTACCAGCAAACACTAATATATGTGAGAGATGCAATTATACAGCCAGACTGGAGGCAAAGCTCTCTCAACCCCAGACTGTAACAGACTGTCAAGAGGAGAAGGGTAATACTTGCAACACACCACCAGTCTCACATAGACCTAACAAGCCAACACAGGCAAATAACACACATAAATACACGAAAACAAACTCGGAGGCTCTAAATAAAAATCTGCAAAAGCAACAGAGACCGCCAAAGCAAACATCCAAGCAACCTCCACAACTCATCACCAACCATGAACCACATACTTCACATAATCAGTGTGCCACACAATCACAGCCCTTAAGGCAAAATAACATACCCAACACACTAGTGATAGGCGACTCTATAGTCAGGCACACTGATGTCCCACTAACTAGGCTGGACAAGGAGAAGGTTACAGTTAGCTGCCTGTCAGGCGCCAGGATCCGCCACATAACACAAGCACTAAGGTCACTCCAGAACAAGTACAAATACGACTCTGTCATTGTACATGTTGGTGTTAATGACCTGAGACATACCTCCCTGGACTACATGAAAAGAGACATGGAAGAGCTCTCTGATCATGTAGCCCAGGCAGGTATGACCCTGACCCTGAGTAGCATCCTGGCCTCACCAAGATTGATGCCACAGTATAAAGAAAAAAATGATCAACTTCAACAATTGGCTAAGTTTCTGGTGTCATTCAAAGGGGATCCAGTATCTGTCTGCCTGGGATGACATGCTCGACAAGCCATGTTGCTTCGCAAGAGATGGCTTGCACCTGTCACCCTTAGGCTTTTGAATACTGGAAAAGGCTCTTGCCACCCTCATAGTGCCTTTTTTAGGCAAGGCTCAAAAGACAAACCCACCACCGTAAATAGCACAAGTAACCAAAAAATGAGGGTAATGCTACTCAACGCCAGAAGTCTAAACCTCAAAATGCACGCACTTGAGGCACTCCTAAGTATGGAGGACATCGATATCTGTGCAGTAGCAGAAACCTGGTTTAAGGCTCCAGAGAGCACCCCAGTACTACCAGGCTATAACTCATACCATACCTTTCGGCCACAGAACCCGGACCGAAACACAAAAGGCAGGGGTGTATCCATATTCATCAAGGATACTCACACCTCCAGGTTAGTGGCGCAGCACGATTCATCACAGATCATCCAAGTGCAACTAACAACGGGCAAAACTGCAATCCAAATTGTAGCTTGCTACAGATCACCCACCATGACCCAGGACCCCCATTCTGTATTTCTGGAGACACTGGGAAATATGAAGGTCCTACCAAACACCCTAATACTGGGTGATTTCAACTACCCAAATATTAACTGGGAGAACTATTCAAGTACTAACTCCCTTGCCCAATTCTTTCTAGAATTTATAAACTCAAACACCCTGGATCAACTGGTCAACACCCCCACCAGAGGGAACAACATATTGGACCTGGTCATCACCAACATGGGCGACCGGTATTCCACATCTGACGTCAGCCCCTCGCTGGTTAGATCAGACCATAGACTAATCACTCTGGATATTCACATTCTGCCCCCAACCCCAGTCAAGGAAACCACAGTGAAAAACTTTTCAAAAGCAAACTTCACATTGCTTAAGACCGAGGTGGAAAGGTTCACAGCCCCCACACCAATGGACAATGCTGTCCAAGCTGCTGAAACCTATACAAAGGCACTCTATGATCATCTGCAGGAATGCATGGATCGTGCTATCCCAAGTAAAACCAAGACTCATTCCTCCAAGAAAAGGAAACCAGTCTGTTGGACCACTGCCATAAACAGGCTCTACAATAGGAGGAGGAAACTAGTATAGATAACAAAAAGGCAGAAGAATGTTCCGTTTAAGCTTGCTCAGCAAAATCACAACAATAACTAAGAGATGAGCAATGCACCACACCATAAAATGTATCTCAACGATTTATTCAGAGCTGTATCTTCTTGAGGAAATTTCTTCAACTCTTTAGTAATTACCGTCCACAACTTCAAATATGTTCAATAAACATACACCTGACTTGCATAATTCTGTGCGAAGGGACCCCTTAGCACAGAGTTAAGCAAGTCAGGTGTATGTTTATTAAACATATTTGAAGTTGTGGACGGTAATTACTAAAGAGTTGAAGAAATTTCCTCAAGAAGATACAGCTCTGAATAAATCGTTGAGATACGTTTTATGGTGTGGTGCATTGCTCATCTCTTAGTTATTACTAGTATAGATAAGAGCAAAATCCCTAGAAGGAAAGACATCCCTGATCAGTATCAGCAAGAAACTATGATCCCTCATTAAATCATCCAAGGCTAGCTTCAAAAGAAATATTGCCAAGGACTCCAAAGATAACCACAAAGCGTTCCTTAGCTATGTCAAGAACCTAAGTGGAAACTCTCAGAACTTCTCTGAGTTGGTGCAGAATGGCACAAAACACACTTAACTGACTGATATTGCCAACATTTTGGAAGACAGGTTCAGAACAAACTTCACCTCCCTCTCACCCCCCTAAAGGGCCCATACCCATACCTTGACAGGTGGATGGGAAACTTTACATTGGGGATCTCTGCAGTGGCTCTGCTGGACAGAGGCGCAGGGAACTAATGACTCTGCTGGTCAGAGGCACAGGGAACTAATCCAAGGGGGTGGCGAAAGCCAACACACTCTGGCTAGGCTTATAAATGCCCTTGGGCAGATAGCCTAGTACTTACCTATGAACCTATATATACATATATATACATACATATATATATATATATATATATATATATATATATGTGTGTGTGTGTGTGTGTTATTAATCATTAGTGACCCAATTAGCTGATTACTCTCTCTAAAAATTAACATATTTATAATATGCCTTCTTGTTCTTACCTTTCACTAAATTATTTTCATAAAATGCCTCAGAAACCAGCTATAGCCCCTTGTGACCACTTATTATTTTATTTATTGAGATGGTTATTTCTTTGCTAGTCAGGGAATGCTATCAGGGTTGTGTAGAAATGTGCATGTATTTTTGCAACCAGGTAGACTAAGGCATACTAGTTTTAATGTGCTGAATTTCACCTTCAGCTTGGAAGGTTACAAAACGATGCAACATTCCTGCATAACTCAAAGCTGTTCAAAGTCATAACATGTAGTGCAAAGGAGAAAGCACAAGGGTATTAAAATAACCATGCAACAGTATCAAACATTACTGGAAGAGTAAAATGGCAAATATCTAGGACAGTGAACATTATGCAAAAGATAAAGTACCATAAATGAAATACTGCTGTAACAATGAAAATACATAAAATTACATTAGGACACTGACATTCCAAGAGGATAGCAAATAGGTGTGGAGATGATGGAGTAATGGGTCAAGAAGCAAATTATATCAGAACAAAGTGGGGCAGTCAAATGCATGAAAAACTTTGGATGGAATAAGAAAGAGAAGGAAGCAAAATAGAAAGGATGGAGAAAAAATGGAGAGAGAAGTTAAAGTAGTTCACAAAAGAGGATTATAAAAGTCAGCAGGGGAAATAAAAAAAGAGGAAGCAGTATGTAAAAGGAGCAAGAGGCCAAATGGCAAGCAATATTGTCTGAGGAAAGGAACATTTTGCACTGTAGTAGAAGATAATTATAACAACTTCTTTGAAAATGGAAGCATGCAAACGTTAAGTGAGGCTTTCCAGAAAACTAGAGAGCCATTGGAAAAGCGGCTATACCACAACTGGTTTTACACAGGTGGATGGGGACCAAAGGAGATGTGGTATACATGAGGCTTTAGTTTTAGTTTGCTGGACATGCTAATTCAGCAGGGGACCTGTCTTGTATTGTGTTGTACATTTCGAAACTAAGGATGTAACTACTAGGTTCATGAAAAGAGAAGAGCTGGGCGAACTACTTGGCATATACTGATGGGTTAGTCCTGATTTAGCCAAGGAAAAGAAGAAAGTGACACTAACAAGTTGTGTTCCATAAGGCAAGAAATACTTTAAAGCATTCATTCTATAATGTGGCTTTATCAGTCATGAAAATAAATAACATGATATATGAAAAGGTCAACGGTAACAACGTAAGGGAATCAGTAGCTTATCAAAAGATTGTTGTATTGATAGTTTTTGTAATGCTGGAAATGTTGAAACCTAAGTCTATGGAAGGATTCAAGGAAACATCAAAATTACCTACAAGAAGAGATTATTTCAGCACTTCAGCTAGTTTGAAGGGAAGAGAAACCCTTTAAACTGGGGGTTTCTATCTGGATTTGTTAGCTGTTATTACACCACATTTAATATGCAGTGAAAATGTAATAAAACTGGAGCTGTTCAGACATAAAAAGTAAAGGATAGACTAGAGTTAATCATAACAGTAGTATATTTATAATTCTAAATAAATCCTCAGCATACAGAAATTTACCACAGGATTCTGCAGCACAGATATTTTACTGCATACACAGAACAGGAGGAAGAAAGGTCCAAGAATAGTTTCTTGGAGCATGCTGTTTTCAACACCCAAAAACTAGAAGATATTTGAGAGGAATACAAATGGATTAATGGTAACCAATCTGTGAAAGCATGAAAAAGTTAAGGAGATTCTAAAGAAGTAAGTTTATTGACAATAGCATCTATCTGTTAAAATGTCCACTTAGGACTAATCATTGATCAGGCTTATTCCTGGGCAGTAAGGTCATCACACAGACACACACACATGTCTGTATACATACATACATACATACATATATATATATATATATATATATATATATATATATATAGTTATAAATATAAAGATATACATATATATATATATATATGTGTGTGTATTTTTTTCATGTGGGGAAACATCTGACCATTTTTAAGGAATTACAGCCATCACTTCTATGGACATATGTCTGTGGCATGACTCATAACCAGTGATCAACACAGCAGTCACTAATAGAAGCTATAGAAATGAGTTTGTGTCCAGTGCAATACTTATACCCAGCTGATAACTGGTCATGATCTTGAAAGGCCTAAACTGGGCCAGCTTACTGCTGATGAACTTGTCTGCAGCAATATGCAAGAAGATAGGTTGCAAGTCAGAGCAGGAAATGGCCAGATAGAGGTAGTAGAGCTGCATGCTTTACACATATCAAAATTACAAGCCAAGTCATACCAGTTAGAAATGAAGTTAGATGACTTAGAAAAATAAAACCAAAAAGGAACAATCTGAGAGTTACTGGGCTGCCAAAAAGTAAAGAAGGTAGTAATCTTGTAGAATTTATTAGAAAATAAATCTCAAAGTATTAAAACTCTCCCATGTGCATGTTGTAGAAAGATTGGCTTCTTGAACACATGTTGATTTATTCTAAATTGTTACTAGGGGTGTGTGTGAATTTGTATTTCTTTGCTTCTGAATGTGTGCGCACGCATATGTGTGTAAGTTGAATTCTCTGTGCTTCTGAATTTGTGTGATATGTTTTGCCTTCCAAAGGAGAGGAATTCCTCTCTGGCTACAGTTCCTGTGTTGTGCTCACTGCCTGCCAGAATAAGCTCCAGATTTCCACAACCCTGAATTGGATGACATCAGCTATAAAACATGGATGGGCAGACTAACAGAAGTAAAGCAGCTGGCCTGTATCTGTCAGGCAGTAACACATCACGATTCTCAACAGCAAATTTAATAATGAGAGTTCTACTGCTAAATATCACTGTTAAGAATTACAAATTACAAAATTATGAGGTTGAAAACACAAACTGCTAAGAAAAGTTAAATTCTGACAGCTGTTCTCTAGTGGCTAGATGAGCAAACTCCCACCCATGAAGGGGCTTTACCTCATTCACCATTCTACTTGTTATTTTTATATCTGAGTCATTGCAACTTGGAGGTGACAATGCCACCCTTTGATTTTAACTTTTACCCACAGAATTTGATCTTTCAGAATTCTGAGCTGAAATATTTAAAGCTAATACTGCAGTGGTGGTGCTGTGGTAGCATTGTCGCCTCACAGTAAGACATTGTCCTGTTCGATTCTCAGCTAGAGCGTCTTCTGTGTGGAGACATGCGTGAATGGGCGTACCTTCGTTGAAGGTTGTGCGTCAGGGCCGGCAACTCGGCATGTAAAAATCTTCTGCCAATCATTAGCAGACTGGAGTTCCACTGTGGTGACCCTTAACCGGGAAAAGCCAAAAGACGCAACAAAAAGTGTCTATGCTGGCAGTTTTCCAGGATGGCAGGAGTTGATTAGTTCTTAAGAAATTTTGGGATGTTTATAGCAAAAGAAACAGAAGAGAAGACTGTTTAAGATTTCTGTGTTCCAAACTGTCACCTTTGTATTTGTGCTAAGACAGAGATCTTCTAGATGACAGACATACTAACAAGCAAGATATCTCTGTGTCACTGCTGGACAGAGGCACAACAAACTAATGGGTACAGTATTTTTTCATATAAGGGGTGGCGTAAGCCACAAAACTTTGGGCTAGGCTTATAAATGCCTTAAGGCAGATAGCCTAGTATAAACCTATGAACCTATGAAGTCTAAGTGAGGCAGAGAGGAGCTGTGATAAATAGTGGAAGAAACCATCTCTGATGGGGAGCTGTGAAAAATAATGGAAGAAACCATCTCTGATGGCATAGATGAATGACTGTAGCCTAGAGGAGCTGAGTTAAGTGAGCAATTTCCACACTTGACAGAACTAGTAGGAAGGATAGGCATAACAATCTTAGGGGAGAAGATTGTGTAGGGCTGGTTGTGCACTACCACAAATCCTTAGAGGCAGGGCAGCAATGCAAACATATGGCCTGAGAGTGGAAAATATACTCACCAACCCACTGTTTGGTGCCTTAGATAGTGAATTCAGAAGAAGTCAGATGTCTTCTGGTGAGATGATAGCCAACTGCAAAACAGGCAGTTAAGATATCTTTTCCCTCTGCATTTTGTGAAAGATCAGCATAGAAAAAGGGCACATCTACATCTGCTCAAGTGTAGATCGACTAGAAAAGCAACATCCAAGGCAATCTCCCTGAACAGTTGGCTCAGGAAAGTGTTTGCCAAATGTTAGGTCTAGCGCAAGATGACAGTAGTGTGAACCATGCTTTACCCTTCAAAGGTTTTCTCTCTTCCCCAGTTTGTTCAATCAAGGAGTTAGCAAATATAAATAAGGGGGTGCTGGAAAGATGATGCCCCCCATGGAGGGGTGCAGGGGGCTTGCCCCCTTCAGAAAAATGCCCTAGTAATTCTGTCTGAACACGCAGTATATGCATGTATGGGGTGTTTGCACTGAGAAGTAGGTTTGCAGGAAATCAGATTTCAAGTTATAATAGTGGAGTCTACACACAACAACAAAAAAATGTTTTTACTTGGTTCTACTGCATGGTCTGATTTTACAGTTTCACAACACAATCCATATATCACAGTACAGTGTGATGTCCTATTTACATAAAACTGTTATTCGTTTACATTTATTGAAATTCCTAATGTAACCTTTGAGTCAGTGCCTTCCAAAAGCATCATGTCAAGAAATATAGTAAATTCACAGCATTAAACAAATTTAGAGAAATATATAATTGTAAAAGGATACGAAAGTATAAGAATGCCTAGTGATGAAAGTAAAACAATAAAAGATAAAGAGACTGTAATGTAATCTGAGACATTAGTAAATAACTTACCATTATGTAATGTTTTTTTTTTCAGTACTGAATTTCCTTTTAAAATGGGTCTACTTCAAAACATTGAAATTCAAAATATTGAGACCAAAATATCGAAATCCCAAACAATGAAAACTCAGAACATTGAAAATGTGCTTCATAACATTGAAAACTACAACGCATATGTAAATAACATCTCCTTCAGTTATAACAACACCTAACTAACAAACACACTTTCTACTACGTTTCTGCAGGGACTCTGTTAGTTAATTCTGATAGTCACCTACTATTGATCTTATCTCAGGCAAAGCCATTAAAATAGGCCAATTTTTCTCTATTATACCTCGTACACTGTCCGTATTGAGGTTATACATAGTGAGGTATCTTACTACCTTATTGTCCTCATGTTGACATTACATACCTCTCTATTCCTCCACTTAAAACTGGTCTATACTTATTTTCTCTTCCTTTTAACACTTCCTCATAGGTTCCATCTATAATGTCTCTCGGGTATCCATTTCTTTCAAACTCCTGAATCATTACCATAGCCTGTTCTCTAAAATTTCTATCCACAGTGTTCAGTTTACTAGTTCTTATTAATTGTGCTTTCTGTGTCCCTTTGAATGTATGCAGTGCATGCATGCTGCTTCTTTTTATATATCTCGAAGCATCTACTTCCTTCCTTTATATCATGGACTCCAGTCTATCCTCATTTTTATATAGATGTACATCTAAGTAATTTATACTAATAGTAGGTGACAGACCTAGCTATGCTTACAGGAATTTGGAAACCTTGAAACAAAAGCTTTGTTATAAAGATTTTAAAGTTAAAAACAGACATACACAAAAGGGAATTGGGACAGGAAAATGTTATAACTGTACTTGTTGCAATGATTTTTATGAAGGTGATAATACATTCATACATCCAACGAGTGGAGAAGTTTTCACTCTGGAAACCCTAACAACTTGTAATGTAACTCACGTGGTTTATTTAGCTACATGTACATCATTTTATGTGGGTAAAACCACTAGAAAATTAAGGGAGAGGATTGTAGAACACAAGTCTGATATAAGAAGGAAGATATTAACAAATGCATTAAGCAAACACATTATGGATGAGGATGAAAAAGATAGATTTAAGTTTAGGGTTATAAGTACAGTTGAGATGGGTATAAGGAAGGGTGATATGAATAATATGCTAGAATTGAGAGAGTTTGAATAGATTATTAGGCTTCAGGCAGATGTGAGTCCAGGTTTGAATAATGCTGTTAGTCTAAAGCCAGTTTTAATGAAGAGGCAGAGAGAGAAAATATAGTTTTAATTTTGCAAATGTATATTACTGTTTTTTATGATGGTTTGAAAATTTCTTGTGGAAAAATGTGTATACACATGTATGCATATGTGTATGTATGCGTAGGTATGTGTATGCATGTATATGTGTATGTATGTGTATATGTATATATATATGTGTGTGTATATATATATATGTGTATCTGTGTGTGTGTATATATATCAGTGTTTATATTTTATACATATATATGTTTATTTATGGTAATTATATAAGTGTTTACTTTATATACTCTATATAATTTAATATGTCGTATTTTCTTAAAAGTATTTTAGTGTATTTTAAAGTGGTGACATTTTCTAACTATCTCTTTAAGATATAATTGTTGCTTAGTGTGATAGGCTGGCTGGAACTTGTGATTTAATTGCATCTCCTATTTAAATGAAGAGAAAACACAGTTACTGTATACTGATGAAGGGTGTAGACCCGAAAGCTTTATAATAAAGTGCTTGGTGTGTTAAGTGTTCATGCTGTTCGATATATTTTGGAGCAGTATCACCAGCGTTGACTATATTTTCATTTTCTTTTAGTCACTGTTCATAGGTGTTTACTAGGCTAACGACCACATGGACTTTTTTAAGCCTAGCTGTGCTTCCCAAATCTCTGACAAGTTCTGGTACCCTTGATAAGTGTAAGCAGAGGCTTAGGAGATGAAATATTTACAAGCAGGGGCCTTTCTCCTCCATAACTCTCACACTCCTGGTGACCTTTCTCTGTACTTCCTTTCAAAAGCCTAACATTAATTCCTAATGTCTACCTTTCTAACAGAGAACTCTGCAATGCTTTTCCAGTGCTTCAAATGCATACAGAGCCATACAAGCTAAATAAGAATATTTTCTTGGTACACTACACTTGTAGTTGCTTTATACTGTGATCTCTACTGTTTTTGAACATTTTTTAAGGTATTTATTTAATTTTGTGGCAAAAATAGTAATTTCTGTGTTGACTTTTCTAGTCTGTATGCCTCCAAGACTCTTTGCAGAAGGGCAAATTAGCCAGGAACTTGGTTGTTTGGTGGTTGGTTGTCTAATCTGCACTTGAGAGCTGCTTTTGCTGCTCTTTTACGTTTAATTCCAGGATCGGACATATTGTGCCAGAAAGTGTTTACCTGATCTCTGTGAGTTGAGAAGCACCAGAGGAAGTTCAAAGTATAGTTGTTTATTGGCTTGAGGGCATAGGAGTCAGTTTTCAAGCATTTTTTCTCTGTGCAGAACTGCCACCAAGCCACAGTAGTTAGCTGTGTCCTGTATAATAGAAAACACTTAGACTGTAAAATATACCTATAAAGTTAGGATTAGATCTGAAACCTGTTAAACAGTGTGGCATTGTGCAGAAATAAACTTAGAGCAGCTAGCTTGTGCATCAAATAGCACTACCGTATCCTAGCATTATATAGTATACTGCCTATAAGCCCAAAAAACACCCTAGGGAGACACCTGTTAAAACGCAATCCTTAATCCTAAACAGCCAACCCTATTACAGGACCAGACAACATGGATATGCAATTTCTAACTGGATCTTTGGCCAGTATGGTAGATTTGGGAATCTTAAGGCAATATAGCGATTATCTCATTTTCTCAGACAACTAGTTAATTAACAAAGAAAATAACACTGTATGCGAGAGATGTAAGTACACAACTTCCTTGAAGGCAAAAATAATGCATACAAATGAGTTTGTTAGGAATACCCACACTACATCCCTCACACATACTGTTCACAATTCTTATGCTGAGTCATTTAAAAGAAACTTTCTCAAATTTCAAAGAACTCCAAAGCCACTTAATGGCAACACTGCTCCTCAGCAATCACTAAAGCACACACAAAAAGCAACACTGAACATCTCACGTAAGCCTACACCTAATGGTCCCAGAAGTGCAAAGCCCACAAGGCAAGCATACATTTTACCTAATACTCTTGTCTTTGCGGACTCCACTGTGTGACACACAGATGCCCCACTCACCAGGTCGGACAAGGAAAAGTTAATGGTTAGTTGCCTATCTGGAGCTGGGATTTGCAATATTACTCATACAAAGGCACACACATACACATGTTACTGCACCCCAGGTACCAATATGATTCTGTCATAGTCCATATGTGTGTAAATGACCTGAGACATACCTCACTGGACTATATGAAAACAGACATAATGGATCTCTCGGCATATGTGACATAGGTATGAGACATGCAATGACCAAGGATGATGCCACAGTCTTCTTCTTTCGGCTGCTCCCGTCAGGGGTCGCCACAGCAGATCAACTTTTACCATTTCTTTCTGTCCTCTGCATCTTGCTCTGTCACACCAACCACCTGCATGTCCTCTCTCACCACATCCATAAACCTTATCTTAGGCCTTCCTCTTTTCCTGTTACCTGGCAGCTTCATCCTTAGCATCTTTTTCCCAATATACTCTGCATCCCTCCTCAGCACATGTCCAAACCAACGTAATCTTGCCTCTCTGGATTTGTCTCCAAACCTTCCAACCTGGGCCGACCCTCTAATATACTTATTCCTAATCCTGTCCATCCTCGTCACACCCAGTGCAAATCTTAACATCTTCAACTCTGCCAAGTCAAGCTCTGACTCCTGCCTTTTTGTCAATGCCACTGTCTCCAACCCATATAACATAGCTGGTCTCACTACCCTCTTGTAGACCTTCCCTTTCACTTACTGGTACTCGTCTGTCACAAATCACTCCTGACACTCTCTTCCACCCACTCCATCCTGCCTGTACTCTCTTCTTCACCTCTCTTCCACACTCACCATTACTCTGAACTATTGATCCCAAGTATTTAAACTCATCCACCATCACCACCTCTATTCCCTACATCCTCACCATTCCTCTATCCTCCCTCTCATTCACACACACATATTCTGTCTTAGTCCTGCTGACCTTCATTCCTCTTCTCTCTAGAGCATATCTCCACCTGTTCCCTACTCTCACTAAAGATCACAATGTCATCTGCAAGCATCATAGTCCATGGGGGCTCCTGTCTGATCTCGTCTGTCAACCTGTCCATCACCATTACAAATAAGAAAGGGCTCAGAGCTGATCCTTGATGTAATCCCACCTCCACCTTAAACGCATCCGTCACTCCCACTGCAGACCTCACTGCTGTCACACTACCCTCGTACATATCCTGTGCCACTCTTACATACTTCTCTGACACTCCCGACTTCCTCATACAATACCACAACTCCTCTCTAGGCACCCTGTCATATGCTTTCTCTAAATCCACAAAGACACAATGCAACTCCTTCTGACCTTCTCTGTACTTCTCCATCAACACTCTCAAAGCAAACATCGCATCTGTAGTGCTCTTTCCTGGCATGAAACCATACTGCTGATCACTAATCATCAGTTCCCTTCTTAACCTGCTTCCAATACTCTTTCCCATAACGTCATGCTGTGACTGATCAATTTAATCCCTCTGTAGTTACTACAGCTCTGCACATCACCCTTATTCTTAAAAATCGGTACCAAAACACTTTTTCTCCATTCCTCAGGCATCCTCTCACTTTCCAAGATTTCATTAAACAATCCAGTTAAAAACTCCACTGCCATTTCACCTAAACACCTCCATGCTTCCACTGGTATGTCATCTGGACCAACAGCCTTTCCTTTCTTCATCCTCTTCATACCTATCCTTACTTCCTCCTTGCTAATCCACTGCACTTCATGATTCACTATCCGCACATTATCCAACCTTCTCTCCCTCTCATTCTCTTCATTCATCAGCCCCTCAAAGTACTCTTTCCATCTGCTCAACACACTCTCCTCACTTATGAGTACGCTTCCCTCATTATCCTTTATCACCCTTACCTGCTGCACATCTTTACTAGCTCGGTCCCTCTGTCTAGCCAGTCGGTACAGGTCCTTTTCTCCCTCCTTAGTGTCCAACCTTTTATACAACTCGTCATATGCCTTATCCTTAGCCACCTCTCTCTTTGCCATGCACCTCATCTCCTTATACTCTTGTCTACTTTCTTCATCTCTCTGACAATCCCACTTCTTCGCCAACCTCTTTCTCTGTTTACTCTCCTGTACTACTTCATTCCACCACCAGGTCTCCTTGTCCTCCTTCCTCTTTCCAGATGTCACATCAAGCACCTTTCTAGCCATCATTCTTACTAGCTCTGATGATGCCACAGTATGAACATAAAATGATTGATTTTAATAATTGGCTTAGTTTCTGGTGTCACTCCAAGTGATCGAATATCTGTCAGCATAGAAGAACATGATCAAAAGATTTCGTCAATTTGCCAAGGATGGGTTGCACATGTCCCCCCTAGGCTTTCATATATTGCCTAAAACTTTATCCACCCCCCCAAGCCTTTTTTAGGCAATGCAAAAAAGATAAAACTACCAGCATAGAGAAAAGTCTACTGCTCAGTGCTCGAATCCTAAACAAAAAATTCCACACCCTTTAAGCCCTCTTTACTCTAGAGAATGCAGATACCTGTGCTGTGACTGAGACTTTGTTTAAAGCTGTAGAAAGTACTACAGAAGTGCCAGACTACAGTGCCTTCCACACATTTAGATCAGAAACAGCACAGACTTTCGCCAAAGGTGGAGGTATTTTGATCTATGTTAGTAACATGCATATCTCCAAATTGGCTAAACAGGATGATACCATGGAGCTTATCCATTTGCAAGTCACCATATATAAGGTCACTCACCATATCATGATTAGCTACATGTCACAATCTATGCCCCTAGAGATTCATGACTCTTACCTAAAACTACCAGAAATGCTCACCATTCAACCAAACATGCTATACATGGGTGACTTTTAACTACCTTTCCATAGGCTGGGAAATGTACACTGCCTCAAACTCATAAGCACAGTGCTTCCTGGACTTTAATAACACAAACACCCTGGAACAGATGGTGCAAACTCCAGCCAGAGGATCAAGTATACTGGATCTGGTACTCACCAACAAGGAAGAGTGTTGCACCTCCACTGTGTCATGGCCTCACTAGTCAAGTTGGATCACAAAGATGTCTCATTTGAAGTAAAAATCAACCCAGTAATCCAACTAAATCTGCAACAGTTAGGAACTATTCAAAGGCAAACAAAGTGACAGCTTGTCAAAATTCAAGGATCCCCCAACCCCAAGACCACAGCTACCTATGCAGGTTAATTCACAGAGTCACCATACAAACACATGAATGGGTGCACAGAGGCTGCCATATCTACCAAAAATAAACTCAAAACAAGCCTCACTGGTGGAATCCTCACCTAAACAGGATATATAATAAAAGAAGAAAACTCATGGCCAAAATCAGGAAAAGCAACTCCCTTAAAGACAAGTGTTCTCATAAACAACTACACAAGAAAGTAAGAGGTCTAATTAAGTCCAACAAGACCAACTAGGACGTCAGGATAGTCTGTCAGGCTAAGGACGATCAAAAGGCCTTCTTCAGCTACATCCGGATCCTAGAGGTAACACACAAAAGTGTGCTGAAGTAACTGGTGGTGAACGGTACCACCTACACCACTCAGGGTGACATGGCAAATCTACCAGCTGATAAATTCAGCTATGACTTCACTCCCCACTCCCCCTCCAGCTGCACCAGTTGAAATTCCCACCAGCATACTTCCCACAGCTATCAGCAAGGACCACTCGCTAAAGCCAAGAACATTGCGTCCATGGATCCTACCAACATCCCTGGTTGCTTTCTGAACAGTCTAAAACATGACCTATCAGGACCACTTGAGGCACTCTTCAACTTCAGCCTTGAAAAAGGCTACTTTTCAAGTGAATGGAGGACCACAACAGTCATTCCCCTCCACAGGGGTGGACCATCAACCGACCCACTGAATTACAAACCCATCAGTCTACCAAGCTTAATAAGCAAAGGTATGGAATGAATTATAATGGAAATGATAAACAAGGACACTGGCAACCTACAGACACTGGACCTACCCCAGTTTGGGTTTGGTAAGGGAGGGTCATGCCTACTTCACCTGGTAGACTTCTTTGAGAGGGTTACCAAGGCAATGGATGAGGGAGATACTACATATCTTGACCTGGCTAAGGCATTTGATACAATATCTCACTCAGGCATTGTTGACAAGCTCTGTGAGCTAGGCATAAACCTTTACATAACTCGCTGGATTTCCAGCTGGCTCACAGACAGGACCCAAGAAGTCAGAATTGATGAAACCACCTCCACAGAGAGACAGGTCACCAGTGGAGTACCCCAGGGCTCCATGCTGGGCTTTCTCCTGTTTGGTATTTACTTCTCAGAAGTCAAGACTAACATTAAAGGCCTCTGGTCAACAGGTTCACATATGACTGTAAATTGTGAGGTATTATAGATTATCCCAAGATGTAAACATCTTGCAAGTGGGTTTAACACAGACAAATTACTGGTGCCAAAGTCATGACTTAAAGCTCAATACCAAAAAAATGCATTATACTGCCTTTTGGAAAAATGTCAACATAACTTAATTATTCCCGCAACAAAATCCCCCCTAACCATTAATCAACTAGTAAGAGATCTGGAAACATATGTAAACAGCAATTTGGCCTTTGATTAACATGTAGCTAAGATAATAAGAAAATCATTCTATGTCACCCAACGTATAGGTAAGAGTATGGCATCCGGGTCCAAAGAAGTTAAAGTACCATTTTACTTGGCCCTTATCAGACCTATCATTGAATACAAGAGTCTATATTACGTTATCGAATACTTACAACATCGAACGTTATATGGTCGACACCATATGTTCGAAGTTGCAAGTATTCGAAAATTAAAGCGGAAATCTCTGTAGAGAAGATTTCCATTTACTGCACTGCAGTGCGATCTCGGAGTTGGTATATTTAAAGAGAGGGGGATGTGGGGGTGCAGGGTGGCTTCCCTCCCTGCTTAAAATGTTTAGGTAAGTTTTTCCATTTTTTAACTTTTTTTAATTTAATTTTCGAATACTTGCAACTTTGAGCATATTGTGTCGACCATATAACGTTCGATGTAAGTATTCGATAACGTAATATAGAGCTGAATACAATGCCCCCTTTGGCATGTATCTAACCAAACACTTGCAACATTTGGAACCCCCACAAAGGTTTTTCACCAGGAGAATCCAGGGCATGAATACCATGTCCTACACTAATCACTTAAATGCTATGCCTCTGTATTCAGTCTCCTACAGGCTGCTGAGAGGGGATCTTTGCCTGGGTCTGTTGCATGCACAAAGCAAGCAGCACCAGAAACACTAGGATCCCCACACTGTGGAATACGCTCCCCATCCAGGTAAAACAGAGTTCATCCCTGACCCTTTTCAAACAAAACCTTAACAATCGAATGGTAAAATGTAAATTTAACCCTGGGCTGGCCCCATTTCTGTTATGGACAGAGGCCATCAATAAGAAATGTGTTATCCCAACTAACACTCCTTCTACAAATCTTTAGGTACGTATCTACTAGCATGCCTCCCTTCCATATGATACGTGGGACCCAAATGGTTTGGGGTACGTGGCTAGACTTGTAAGGGCCCTAGTAACAACCCATGAACCTATGAATCTGACTTTTAAGGGCATATCCCAGTGTCCTGTTCATAGCTCTCAACATAATCAGGGACAAATCCAGAAATAATCAGGGACTCTTTTAAAATATTAGTACTATTAACTTGGAACATTGACAAAATAAGATAATGTGAATTAATATACATTTAGAATTGTAAAAGAAGTCTATAACTCAAATGTCATAATTTATTAAATGTAACTCACAATCTTTTCTCCAAAAGTCACCAGTTTTAGGAGGAATTAAGAGAGAGAGCTAAAATTTGAGTCAAAATCAGTGACGTCCCTGAAAATTATGGAGGGTTGACAGAGATGGTTCTATTTGCTACTTGTCAAATAATGACACGGCAGTACATTGTAAGAAAGGTGCTACCCTTCATTTAGTATGTTAAAAATAAAGTCCCATCAGCCTGAATGTGTGGGATTAGATTAAGTGAATTATAAAGATTCCACAGCACTTACTGAAAAGAGTAGGAGAATTACCCCTGGTTATACAAAACAGCATTACCTGGCAGTCATAGTTTGAGTTATTTGGCCCACTAAGGCTGCTTTTGCTGCCAGTTTCCTTGTTGATCTGTGTGTATGCATTTATCATTTTATTTAGAGTTAATCTATTCTCTGCTGCATTTGTGTATAAGAAAATCATTTTATTTAGGGTTAATCTATTCTCTGCTGCATTTTTATATAAGAAAAGAAGCAGTCAATGCTGGGAAGGATCCAGAAAGTGCTCACAGCCCTAAAGGTAGACAAGGATTCGGGAGTGGGTAGGAGACATCTAAGAGGGTGCAGGGTAACTCCAAAAGTCATACTGCTTGCACTCTCCATATTCATTAACTATTCACAGATAACAGCAACTTTGGAAAAATGACTGATTTACCACTCTTACTGTTTCTACTACTTTACCTCAAAAACAGACCTCTCACCTGTCCCTGATTTGGAGGAATATTCCGATTTTCAGGACTGATTTACCCTTGCACATGATATACCTGTTTTAAAGGTTATATCCCTGTTTTCAAGCTTGACTTACCCCTTCACACAATTTTTTTAATTCTGCCCTCATAACTTATGATTTTTGAAACTGTCTAGCACACTGTAAACCGCACTACATGACCAGCATATTAGTGACATAAATAATTTAAAGAATTAGGACACGCATCTTGCATTCCCCATTTTCACAAGCAAAAGTAATTGGCCTTGTGCAGCAGAATGTTACAATATAGTTCATTAAATTATACAGATTGTACCCTGTCTTTTCATAATGTTCTTATATTTTTCCATTATTTTTGTTGCTCTGTTTTTTAAACGTGCCTGAGTTATGTGCTATTTGGTATTCACCTTTTATGCTAATTAAATGTACAGATTTTTTTGACTGGATGTTCCTATTTTTCAAAGGTCTTTGTACGTATTTTCAATGTCTGAAGGTTGAGCAGTATGCTGACAATAAAAATCTCCAAACACATATGTATAGCATCTATTGTATTAGACTATATTTTCAAGTACATCTAATATCTAAGCACACACAGCCAACTGCAAGCTAATTTCATGCAAATACAATATACACAAAATTAAATTAAGCATTTTTGCAATGAAGTGTATTGCAGTGGGTGGACTGGACCCTCTAAGTTAGCTGTAGATGCGGGTGTGTGTGCAAGTGTGTGGTGTGGAAGAACTACCACGGCAGGGCTAGCCACCTAGTGGTAGTAAACCTTGGCTGGAGATGACTTTCACTGTTAAAGTGACACCGCTACCCCATGTGCAAAATGGGGAAAAGGGGTGATGGATGGATGCATACTTCCTCTGTGTTCTCTTTATTTTCTCACTCCAAGGTAACTCCATCAGACAAGGAGTGATCATTTACAAAATAAAAATAAATGCCTTGATGTTTCTTCAGGACATTGTCAATCTTGCAAACTGCAGCAAGGAGTATAATTGTCGCATGCACACATTGCTACAACTTGTAATGAGAAAATGGCTATTAACAAGTGGCATTGTTCTAACATGCTCAGACAACTTCAAAAGGAGCATGCAGAAAATGAACAACTGAAGGGGACCAAGTCTTATCTATGTAGTAGGGAAACGGATGGATATACTGGCTGTAGAGGACAATACCTCATTCTAGGACATAAGCAGCATGTATTTGTGATAAAGCCTTGAAATACTAATCATATTACTAGATGATTAGAGCACAACTTAAAATACCACTTTGTGAATTAACTTAACATTCTACAACATCCTCAGCTCAGTACCTTACAGACAACTGCAAATGAAAGAAGTGATGATTCAGTTGTAGTCATGGTGGATACATGACTAAAGGAGAAAACACAGAAGGACAGCTGCGGAGACACTGTGGTTATGAATGAAATGTTAAAAGGAATCTGACTTTGTTCTGTCATCTTCTGTTTCTAAAGCAGTGGCACACTTCTAGGGCCATGGAAAGACAGCATAATTTTTAAACTCCGCAGAAGAATTTCTAAGAGAAGTCGGTTCAGGTGCATTGACAGAAAGCACAAGTGATACAGCTTGGGGAAACAAATTCCAAAAAGGAGCAATACAGTAGAGCAAAGTCACACTGAAAGTTTTAAGTGACCTCCAAATTAGTGCAAAAGGAATTGGGAATTCATTAAGGTTCCCAGCACGAGCTAGAAAGTCCCTTTTCTCATGACGTGCCCATTTGCTATTCAGAAACATGAGCTGTGATGAGGTAAGGCCTCATTATCAGCTATTTTGCATGTTTCTTGAATCACAATTACTGTCATGGCATGCAGATCATGATTGATTTGCACACTGTAGTAGTAACCCGCTACTCAAGACATGTAGGCAGTGGTATCCCCTCAGTCAGTGCCTCACAAACACAAGTACATACATACACACACACACACACACACCATAGTCACTGTACCTGTCCCTACTGTATGTACCCTTCTGTGGTTTACCCCACCTCTGTAATACTTTAGTGCCATTATGGGATGTATTTATTAGGCCCTGGTGGTCTAGTGTCTCCCACAACCCCTGACACCTATTATGATGGTGCCATTACAGCACTTTAAAGAGTTATCCCTGGCAGTCTAGTGGTTACCCCCCCACCCTGACTCCAGTTATGATATTGTTGACATTGTGGCACTTTACAATGTAATCCATGATGTCCAGTGGCTCCCCTCCATCATTACAGAACTTTGTTTTAGCCCTGGTATACAATGGTTACCCCATATCCAAGTACTACTGTTGGTGTCATAAAACATATTCCATGGTGTCTGGTGGTTACCCACCCTCCCCGATCCTATTGATGATGCTCTGTGCCATTCCCTGGTGTCTTGTGTATCCTCCTGCCCATTGATCCATGTAGTAAGGTTGGTAACAGTATGGCACTTTAAAGATGAATCTCTGGTGGTCTACTGTATCCACACATCCCCCGTCACCATAGTAATAATGTTGATGCTAATACAACACTTTAAAACTGAATCCTGGTCTAATGTATACCCCTTATTCCATGATCCCCGTTTTGCTGTTAGTGCTGTCATGGCACTTAAAAATAGGCTCTGGTGTCCAGTGGTTCTCCACCACATTCATAGGTAAATACTACGATAGCTGCACTGACAGGCCATTTTAAGCCTAGCCAGTTTCACTTTTTGTGCTTGAAATAAACTATTCCATTTGGTTATAGATTGGCTTTACCCATCCCATGGTCGATAATTACATATATTACCCCTAACGAGAATAACTGGTGGTATATCATATGGATAATTTGAGGGGACCCATGCATAGGATAAAACTTTTAGGAGCTGCCTCTATCTATTACTAGTACAGGGAGCAGTCCTGGGGTACATTTTCTTTTTTCCATCCATAGTTCTAAGCTGGACTTAAAAATGGGCAGGGATGAACTTTGTTTTATGGGGATGGTGAGTCTGTTCCACAGCAGTGTTATCCTCTGTGAAATATACCTGTCCTTCCAAATCAACCTTTTGATGATGCAGAAGAGTAAATCTGATGTCATTTGACTTGCTGATGTGCAATAAATCCATTAGTAATGTATATATACCAGACACAGGTAATCTCTTATGATACCGAGTATAATGACAGGGCTTTGAGTCTGACCATGCAGGACATTGTTTAAGCCTTGTAACCTTTTATTAAGGTATCTCTGTGGATGTTCCCATTGTTGCATGTGTCCTGTCCATTCACATTCATGCCAAATGGGACATTATATTTAATGACTGGGTTAATGAATGAGTAAGGGGGTACAATGACATCCCTAGATCTAGACAATTCCTTTGTTTATAAGCTGTGCAATATAGGACTTTTTACAACAGTAGACATATGTTGGTCAAAAGATAGGTCACTGTCCATGTAAGTTCCCAAATAACTTGGTTGACGTTTAGGGGCGTATTGTCAATCTGGTATTTCCCTGAGCTAGATGACTTCCCAAAGGATACAGTAATTCATTTTTTTGGCATTCAGTTTCAGACCATGATTTCGACACCAGTTACTTATTTGAGACAAACCTTCCTGCAGGATGGCTAAGTCATTTGGGGATTCAATGACTGCTCCTAGCTTGCAGTCATATGCACATTTAGTCAGCCAAAGTCTTTTCAAATTGACTTTTAGTTCAGAAAAGTAGATGCCTAACAGCAGAAGTCCCAGCACAGAACCCTGGGAGACTCCACTGGTGATTGGTCTCTTTATGGAGGCAACATTCCCTATTTTGATTAAATGCGCCCTGTCCTTGAGACAGATGGCAATCCATTTCATGTTCATTGTCATGTTTAGTAATTGAAAAAGGTCTTTTGGCCATGCTTTCTAGTGTGGAGTAGTGGGGATGGCCATGCTGATCTATGTGGCTAAGCACATGTAAATGCCATGCTGAAGGTGGTTCTGGGGAGAAAGCACATGACTAATTAATATATACCTCTCCCGCCTAGAATGCCTCATTAACACTCAGCACTACCATGCAGGTCTTCGTGTTGGAGGACCATGGAGTACCATATAAGGGTGGTTGCTGAATAACAAATTCATCCCAGTGTTAGACACTGGAAAAGTTATGAAAATGAAAGCAAATTCCCTTAATTTCAGAAGCTTGATAACATGTTCAGCTCTGTGGCATAGAGGTTTGGAGCCCTAACTATGACTTGGACAACCACTTGCGTCTCAGCCACTGGGGTAGCTAGATGAGTCAGGGTGGGAGTGAGCACTTTATGACACCTCACCCATGAGTATGGAAGGTGGTAGTCCAGTCCGCTACAGTTCTGGACTATGATAAACACAGGAAAAGAACAGAGAGACCAGAGATGAATGTTCAGCTTCTGCTAAGTTGCATTCACTGTAGTCCTCCAAGAAGGCATAGCCACTAGAAAGGGGAATTGTTGTATCTTCATGTTAGCAAGTGTGTGCATCACCTACCAAGGGGCAGGGTGTTAGGCTACATCTGAAACTTCCTGATGACTGCCTGGATGATTGCCTCCCACAGTCAAGCCCTCACCTTCAAGAAAGGGAAATAAATGGGCCTGATTGGTCACAAGAGACATGATGGTTGGCAGGCAGTGGGGATAAATATATGATTAAAAAAAGAAAGCTTGTTAACACCTTTTGCCAAATGAAATAGAACTTCAAGAATCTTTTTTACCCCAAGTTACAAAATTGACAAAAATTTCTACATAGAGGGATCACTCTTTGTATTCAGTTTAAAAATAAAATGGTGCTATGGAGCTTTTGAAATCTTGGGAATCTAAAAAAAAAAACATTAAAAAAGCTGATTAGTAATAGAATACTTTAATAACTCGGGCAGTTAGAACAGAGATTTAATGCTAAGACTTGTTAATGAGTCACTTTCTCTACTCCATGGATTGATATTCTCACCCTACATGTGCATATTGTGTGACTCTGAGCAAATCATTTAAACAAACTGTGCTCTGTGGCAATTGGGAAATCACAGGTTCCTCAATGATCTGGACTCAAGCTTAGTAAATGCCAGTGAACCTGTGAACAAATCTTTGTAAGGCCAGACTTTGTGGTGTTTCTTCAATGGGAAGGTTAAAAAGAGAATAGATATGGTTCAGTAAAAGATTCTGGATCAAATTGGTAGGTGCCTGGTATATCTACTTTAGGGTACTAAATGCATGTTGATGAGAGTCTAAATTTTATAAAGAAGATACAACAGAGGCCATCAACATCTGTAGATGCAGAATCATAGAATAAGATGACAAAAAGCAGACAGGTAACTCAACACTTAACAACACGGCCCTTATGGCTATCCCAGGAATTGCAATTTAGTGCTTGCTGTGCAGAGAATTGCAATTCATGCATTTCAACATTTGCAAGGATTGTCCTGCAATGATGATGATCATGTTGCAACTATGAGCTTAATAAAGCTAAAACAAAAAGGGAACAGAAACCAATATACATGTTTTCTATTTCATAAATTGTATAAAGAATGTTCCATAGGGTCACCAAAAATAATTGGATAGCATACACTGAAATAGAAAAAAAATTGTTCTTAGGATGTTCCAGTTTACTGAAGGCCATAATATTTAGTTTGAATCATCTGGAATTCTGCTTTTTTTACCTTTATTTTTTTTATTTCATTTGCTTGCAAATTGGAGTAGGTGGCTAATAGGAAATGACATTATTAACATTTGGAGATGTTTTTCAACAGCCTCATCAGTCCTGTGGAATCCAAAATAAAATATTTGAGGCTTGTGTGGATGAACTCCTTCACTAGAAATATTTCGGATAGGAAGGTCAATGCTGCACTGTGGAATTTAAAGCTTCTGAAATATTGCATACATTTAGACCTTGAATCTAGAAGCCATTTATTTACTCATGATACATTGCCCTAAACAAAGATTTAACATCCTTTGCTCCGATAACAGTTTTTAAGCTTAGCATCTATCTATATTGAGAGCATTTCACTATTTATAATATCACGCCAAATTATATTATCACCCAGTTAATGCACTCTCACCTTTGGTCTTGTCACTTAAATCAGAATGAAAGAACTTTAACAAACAGAGGCTATTTTGGGTATAGATGAATAAAATGGTTTGCTGCTAACCGGCTCATTTTCTGTATAACAACATCATGGGGTAAAAAGCATGACTGCAGTCAGGCTGGCATGATAACTGTATATTAAAACCCATCCAGTGGCCCTTTACACTGTGTCAAGTGATAAAGTAAAGAATTTTGACTTTATAGTATAAAATAGAGGTTTAACATAGGTTTCCCTTAGAACATTTGGGTATGGATCCATGCCTTATGTTTAGGTGTTTTAAATTTATTAAGGTGTGCAGATACCAAGTTCGATACCAAGTTCTTACAACATGGCAACAACACCTCTACCCAAGCTGAACATTTTAGATAACACAGACTTTGATGTACCAGGGTAGCTGTCTTAGGATTCATTTCAGGATTCCCACATCACCAGTCATAGCTACTATAATGTTACCATCCTTCACAGATCCCCACCTCCTAACTACAATATTAACATTTTTGCTCTAACAAGTTCCTTCCCTCACTTCCATTTCTTTGAATTTCTAAGCACCAGCACCAAGATCTATTATCCATTTGACAAACCCACAACTACACTTTTTCAAATGCTTTCTGTTCATCATCCACTAAATGTGCAAGTATATTTTATACTGTAATAGTTGTCTTTATTTCATATGAATGTAATCTAATTAGCAAATGTATGCATAATAGTTAATGTATATTACTTAATGTCTTTTCATGCACTTACTGAATGTCTGTTTAAAAATCTGTGTAATATGTTGGAGCTTTTCTCCCTGGGCCTCCACTGATTTATTTATTTTTTTTAACTAAACAAAGTCTGACAAACCTGATAAATAAAATAAAATAAATGAAAAACATGGCTGTGGTGCTATTGGCTCTGTGGCATAAGATGGATGGAGACCTAACAATGATCCAGGATCACTTTGTGGCCCAGGCAGTGATGAGCTGGCCATGAAAATGCACCTCCCATTAATGCATCCTGGGTGGAGAATGGCAACTGGGCAGAAGCCGTCCACTCACAAAAGGAAGTGGTGTAGGACTTTCTTAGGGACTGTATCAGCCATTGAAGGGATTAACATCTTTCAGTGTGTACAATGCACAACCTCCCTTAGAATGCTTGGCTAGGTTGCTTTGTATAAAATCCTCTGAAGAATGGCTAGGTGACACCTGTGTTATGATCTGTGATGATTGACCACATGGTCATCAAGCATGCCAGTAGAAAAAATAAGCAAAAAAAAGAATGTAGCCATATGTAAATCCAGACACTAATTCTATTGTTTTTGACAAGGGACAGTAAAAGGAATATTGTGGCAGGAATGGATAGTCACCACCAAATCCACGGCATTTTAGACATACAGTAAAAACAAAAAAGGTCCAGCACAAAAAGGGTGATAACTTAAAACTCCTTTATTGGGGTTGCTCCAAAAGCAAACAGCATACTGGTTTTGGCAACAGCCTTCCTCAGTGCTTAATAACAGCAAAAAATTAACAATCCCTTAAATAAAGAACATTAGCATTCAAGAATAACATTGGTTGGTTAAGAAATCTATGACAACTCATTAAGGCCAGGTTTAAACAAACCTCCCAGCCGCATAATCCAAACTGATTATTTAATAACGTGTGCCAACCAACTTTAGAAAAACATTGGCCCTGGACCCCATCAATAACTGTAAATGTAAACCTGGCCATTTTGTGAATTAAAGAGTGCTTATATAAAGCATTTGTAGGTCTCCTGTTCCTGACCTCACTGAGGTGTTCAGAAATTTGAAGCCTCAATGATCTGGACGTCTGTCCTACATAAAACACCGAACAGGAACAGGTAGCCAAATACACAATCCACTCAGTACTGCAATTGCCATTACATAAAATGTCATAAACATTAGGGGTGGTGGAACTAGTAAAAGTCTTGGTTTTAAATATATGGGGGCATGCAGAACAGTGTCCACAGGGTACACAACCCCTAACCTTGTTCCCAAATAAAGTGGATTGTTGTAATGTAGGCAGGACCTTACATTTATAATGACTAAAATGAGACCCCAAAGTGGGTCCCCTGTGAAAGGAAAATGAGAATTTAAAAGGAAGGATATCATTACGCTTAGCATTGGCTTTTAGAATGTCCCAATGATGTGTTTAAAGGTTTGAATATTTCGTCCAAAAGTTGTGACCAATCGAATAGGCTGCTGTAAATCTTTATCAATACAAGACTGTTTGTATTGCAACAAATCAGATCTGGATTGTTGCCTGGCAAAATCCCTGCCCTGACAGATATTGTTATCACTGTATCCCCTCTGTATAAATCTGGTATGTAGATCCTGTTCATAATGGGCATAACAATCATGTGAGGAACAAATGCGACGCATTCTTAGAAATTGTGACTTGGGTATGTTGCGGATGATGTGTCTGGGGTGATGACTGTGAGCATAAAGAAGAGTGGTATACTGAAGGCATTTGCAGAAAACCTCAGTTTTTAATGTATGGTCTGTATCGCTAGTGATGGTAACATCTAGGAATGTAATAGAATCTTTATGAGCATTCAAAGGGAACTGAATGCCCCATTTGTTCTGATTCAAATATTCCACAAATTCCTGCAAAAAAAACCTGTATCCCCCTCCACACCATCCAGCAGTCATCCAAGTAGCGTCGCCAGTTGTCAATTTCCCCAAGATATAAATTGTGTAAAGCATCATAGATTAACTGTTGTTCAATATAGCTCATGAAAAGATCTGCATATATGGGGGCAAAAGATGCCCCCATAGCCGTACCCTTCACTTGTCAAAAGCATTTACCAAAGAAATAAAAAACATTCTTGGTCAACACGTTTGGTTAGACAAACTAAAAAAGTGTTGAATCCAGGGGGATAAATGTTGGCTATTATCAAATCCAACAACTGCTGTAGATTGTTTATTTGCCCTATGTTTCCATAGGATCCAGGGCCAATGTTTTTCTAAAGTTGGTTGGCACACATTATTAAATAATAAAGAATCAGGTTGGATTATTTGGCTGGGGGGTTTGTTTAAACCTGGCCTTAATGAGTTGCCATAGATTTCTTAACCAACCAATGTTATTCTTGAATGCTAATGATGTTCCTTATTTAAGGGATTGTTAATTTTTTGCTGTAATTAAGCACTGAGGAAGGCTGTTGCCGAAACCGGTATGCTGTTTGCTTTTGGAGCAACCCCAATAAAAGAGTTTTAAGTTATCACACTTTTTGTGCTGAACCTTTTTTGTTTTTACAGTTATTGTTGTTGGTTTGGGCCATGCACATCCATACGTGCGGGTGTTTGTGTATGCTCTCAGTTGGTTTCTCCTGCTGTTGGAACCTGGGGTGAACTTAATGTTGGTGGTTGAAGCTCCTTTGATAGCATCTATTTGCAGCTATTGATGTGATGCCAACGAATCACTATGGTAATGACTTTTGGCTTGGATGTGGTTTTTATTGGATTGGGCCATTATTGAGTGCTCTGGCTTAGCGTGGCCTGTCATCATTATTTTCACATTATACTATTTTGGGCAAGGAGCGGATGTATTTGATGTATCGTGGTTGAGCTGCATGGCCTAGTAAGACGTTATTGGCATCCTGTTCGAAATTCGAATTTCTGCACACTGAGGAGAGCCGAACAGCTGACTGGTATGTATCTCCTGCTCCTTCGGGGATTGGAGGCCAATTTCTACTATTAATACTTATCAACAGGAATTTGGGTTGAGCTTAATGTCGGTGGTTGAAGTTCCTTTGATAACATTTATTTTCAATTATCAATGTAATGCCAACGACTCTCTATGGTAAGGTCTTTTGGCTTGGATATGTTTTTCATTGGACTGGGTCGTTATTGAGTGCTTTGACATGGCGTGGGCTGTCATCATTATTTTTAGATATCATTCCATGGTGGTACGGCGGTAACATTGTCGCCTCACAGCAAGAGGCTCTCCCGTTCGATTCTCGGATGGAGCACCTTCTGTGCAAAGTCTGCATGTCCTCCCCACGGTTGAGTGGCATTCGAAAGACATGCGTGAATGGGCGTGCCTTCATTGAAGGTTGGCCATCGAGCTTGGCACCTCGGCACCATAAAAATCTACTGCCAATCATTAGTGGACCAGAGTTCCGCTGTGGCGACCCCTAACCGGGAAAAGCCAAAAGATCATCATTCTGGGCAAGGAGTGGATGTATTTGGTGTACCGTGGTTGAGCCGCATGGCTTATTAACATGTTTATGGCATCCTGTTTGATATCCGAATTTGTGCATATGGAGGCGAGCTGAATGGCTGATTGGGATGTTTTTTCCTGCACTTTGGGGATCACAGGCTACTATCTATTATTACCAAATATTTATCAGCAGTTGCCGAACTTGGGACTAGTATTTTTTTTAACATCTTGATGGTAATAAGGGCAACGCCATCTTTGGATTTGGTTGCTGGTTGGATTCCTAGTTTTCTTTTGGGTCCGAGTGGCCGTTGGGACCCATTAGAGACATTTTCTCAACTTATTTGGCTACCGATATTGACATACATTTATCTTGTCATTGGATTACCTATATGTTTTCTGTCCCTGTGGTTTTCGGTAACAGACCATGTTGTTTGTTAACGGACACATTTACATTTGCTTCTTCACACAGGTACTGTAATAACTATCCATATTTGTACAATTTTGGCTGATGTTATGAACCGTTTTTGCGTAGGTTCATCATTTGAAGTTGGACATTGAATGTTTGGCAGCTGGAAGAATTATCTGGAGGTCTTTCTCATTACATATGTCTGTTATATACAGATGT
The DNA here is from genome assembly GCF_019279795.1 of Protopterus annectens. Classification (NCBI taxonomy): domain Eukaryota; kingdom Metazoa; phylum Chordata; order Ceratodontiformes; family Protopteridae; genus Protopterus; species Protopterus annectens. The sequence continues at coordinate 632,549,033 of NC_056733.1, forward strand.
TCTTTTTGGCTCTGTCCTCGGGCTTCTGGTAAAGCTCTAACATATGTGGACACTAAATTGTCTCTTTTAGGGGACTTAAATTGATTAATCCTTTGAATGGCCCTTTCTATTCTTACTTCGGCCCTGCTTTAAAGTGTGTTAATTGATATACTTTTTTGCACTTTGCTGTTTTTTGTATTTTGCTGTTTTCTTTTGTATTGATGTAATAAGCTTTGTATTGTTTGAGCTCATTGCTATTTAATATGGATTTCACAAAACTCTTACAAGGTCTATCTGCAGACCGTGATGATTTATATGCTTTTGGGTTAGGACCTAATAATATGGAGGGGAATGCTTCAGGCTCCATCAATCCCGAAGATATATGTGCTAATATTTTTCTTAAAATGACCAAAAGCATGAAATCTCTGAGGACAAACATGTTGCATCTCAAACTGTTTAAAGCTGATAAGGTTCGAGGGGTTTCCCCTCGTGGGCTCCGGGTAAGAATACAACCATGGGTTAGGATGATGTTTTTGGACGACTGGGCTCAGGCCCAACACAAATCTTCAATGATGTTTGTGGATGCTCTTATTCCACATTATGAAAGGACTATTGACAAATTTAGTGCTGAGGTACCTCTAGCTACAAGGAAGTTAAACAATTTGAGAGGGGGCCATTTTTTGCCAAATATTTCAACCAACTAGCTAAGGATTTATTAGTCCTTGAACAACAACTGAAAAACAAAAAGATACATAAGTTTAATCAGGATGTTATGGATTATGAGAGGGGCAAGCACTTTGGGGCTCAACAGAAAAATGTTAGATTTGCTGATTCTGAGAGGAAGAAATAAGGGTCTATTAGGAAGAGACCACGTTCCATACTTAAAAAGGGCTGTAATGGTCCTAGTGGCACCTCTGGGGATGAGTCTTCTTCGGCCACCGACAATGACCCCCCCCCCCCCCTTCTGAATCTCCTACTGCAAAAAGACATCCTAGTAATGACCTTTTGGGGGGTAGACATAGGGGTGGGAGGAAACATAGGGCAAATAAACAATCTACAGCAGTTGGATTTGATAATACCTTATTAAGTCAGAATAATAATGTGCATAACATTTCTAGTTATGTTCTTTCTGAGAGTGAATTAAAGCTACTTAATAGAGGCTTGAACTTTGTCCCTGTTTTATATGTATATGAGAATTCATTGGTTAATGATGTACTGAATGTTTGTCGATTATTGAATTTGAAATTGTTCTTTTGGGGAAATGACAATACTCAAAGATCTACTGATTTCCAATTTCATAAGTCCAACTTTATTCCTCCAGCTGACAAGCATGTGGGCATCTTTAAGGATTGTGTATTAAAAGATATTCACTTTAATAAATCCTTATTTCCAAACACCAATCACAATTTAACCATTTTGGAACAACAGGTTTTGCATCAACTGACAACACAACAAGACTTGGTGATTTTATGTGCAGACAAGGGTGGGGCAATAATGATTATGGACTGGGCTAAATATTTGGCTGAGGCTGAGACACAACTGCAGGATGCATAATTCTATATGTGTATGCCATTAGATCCGACGCTGCAGTTTAAAAAGGAGATTGATAGCTTTCTCAATCTAGTTTTGAAAGAGGATATTATCAACAAGAAAACTGTCTTATCATTTGATGGTTTCTGACCCTCAATCACAATATCTGTACCTCCTTCCCAAGATTCATAAGCATTTCTCTTCTCCATATTTATAAATAACCTGCCTACCTCTCTTCCCACTTCCACATGTATTCAATATGCAGACGATTCAACTCTCATCTGTTCTGCTGCTTCCCCAGCCGAACTTCATTCTTCTACCCAACAAGTCTTTACAGCAGCAGAAAAATGGTTCCAAGATATCTGTCTCCTCCTTAATCCCAAAAAAAAACAAACTATTACTTTTCTCTCCTACCCTTAAATCCCCACTCTCCTTTTCAATTATGTCTGACAATGGCACTATCATTACACCTGACTGTTCCACTAAACTACTAGGCGTCACAATAGATAATCAACTAAACTTTGATTACCACATTGACCTAACCATCAAAGCTGTTAATAAAAAGATTGGTGCTCTTTATAGACTTAAGCCCTTTCTAACAGCATCTACAAGGGTGTCTCTAGCCCAAACTCATCTCATCTCCACACTATTGTATGCCTCCCCATCCTTTATAAACCTTTCAAAATCTAACCTTCAGAAACTTGCCATGGCCTATCATAGCATTGCCAGGTTTGCCACAGGTTCCCCATTTCACACCCATCATTGTGTTAACCTCAAAAAGCTTGACTGGCTCGAACACCAAAATCTTATTCTCCTACATCAATTAGTTATCACCTATAAAATCCTCCACTACCCTTCTAATACACCCATACTAAATAACCTTGTTGTCCCTTACAGGAATCTTACTTCCCTTCGTTCAGTCAACAAACTACTAGTTGCCACTCTCAAAACACACAACAAAGCTGGTGACTCCTTGTTTACAAACGCCATTGGCTCATACTAAAATAAACTTCCCATAGAACTGACCTCTCTAGGCTCTTCTCGACTTTTCAAGAAACAACTGAGGAACTATTTTAAGTCTCACTGGCTATGCCCCTGCTCAAACCCTGACTGACCTGAGCATCCAACCCTCTTCTCACTTCTCTCCATTTACCTCTATGCTTGTCCCTATTACTAATACTACCCCTCTTCTGTAACTATCTACTAACCACTTGGATACTACTTTACCTCTGCAACCTGTTATCCCCCCCCCAAATTTATAGGTTGCTCCCAGCTATGCAAATCTGCCTTTTAATCTGTTGCCCTGGCACAAAACGATTATAACAATTGTGAATACTGTAAATACCTATAGACTCTTATGTAATTTACTAATTTCTTTCTTTTATGGCTGTACTATTCCTACTACAGCAAAGAATTTGCAAACATAAATCATCTCTCTATGTTATAGCTATAGCTTTGTTAAGTTTGCTAATTATAGTTTCGTTTAAGTTTTGCTAATTATAGTTATTGTCAAATTGCTTTAGTACCATTACTATGCTACATTGGACTAATTTTCTTATCATGCTTATAATTTTGCAACCCGTTGTACTATTTTTATGTTACCTTCTAGTATATAGTGGAGCTATTCTCCTCGGGCCTCTGCTGAAAATGGACATGTATCCAGCCTGACAAACCCGGTCAACAAATGTAAAATAAAAATAAAATAAAATAAATTTGTTAAATCCCCCAGGGAGACCAATTGTTTCAGGCCGTGGTTCATTAACTGAACCATTGTCTGCTTTTTTGTCCAAATATCTACAGCCTTTGTTGCCTTTAGTTTGAGCCAGGATTCAGGATACTACTAATTTTTTTACAAATTACTGAAAACATGCAATTAGAGCCGGACTGGCTCATGTGTACCCTGGATGTGTCCTCACTCTATACTAATATTCCACACTGGGCTGGCCTTGAGGCTTTACAATTTTTGCTGGACAAAGCCAACATTTATCCCCCTGGATTCAACACTTTTTTAGTTTGTCTAACCAAACGTGTTGACCAAGAATGTTTTTTTATTTCTTTGGTAAATGCTTTTTGCAAGTGAAGGGTATGGCTATGGGGGCATCTTTTGCCCCCATATATGCAGATCTTTTCATGGGCTATATTGAACAACAGTTAATCTATGATGCTTTACAAAATTTATATCTTGGGGAAATTGACATCTGGCGACGCTACTTGGATGATTGCTGGATGGTGTGGTGGGGGGATACAGTTTTTTTGCAGGAATATTTGAATCAGAACAAATGGGGCATTCAGTTCACTTTGAATGCTCATAAGGATTCTATTACATTCCTTGATGTTCCCATCACTAGGGATACAGACCATACATTAAAAACTGAGGTTTTCCGCAAATATCCTCAGTATAACACTCTTCTTCATGCTCACAGTCATCACACCCGACACATCATCCGCAACATACCCAAGTCACAATTTCTAGGAATGCATCACATTTGTTCCTCACATGATTCTTATGCCTATTATGAATAGGATCTACATACCAGATTTATCCAAAGGGGATACAGTGATAACAAAATCTGTCAGGGCAGGGATTTCGCCATTCAACAATCCAGATCTGATTTGTTGCAATACAAACAGCCTTGTATTGATAAAGATTTACAGCAGCCTATTCGATTGGTCACAACTTTTGGACGAAATATTCAAACACATCATTAACCATCATTGGGACATTCTAAAAGCCAATGCTAAGCGTAATTATATCCTTCCTTCTAAATGCTCATTTTCCTTTCGCAGGGGACCCACTTTGGGGTCTCATTTCAGTCATAATAAATGTAAGGTCCTGTCCACATTACAACAATCCACTTTATTTTGGAACAAGGTTAAGGGTTGTGTACCCTGTGGACACTGTTCTGCATGCCCCCATATATTTAAAACCAAGACTTTTACTAGTTCCAACACCCCTAAGATTTTGACATTTTATGTTATGGCAATTGCAGTACTGAGTGGATTGTGTATTTGGCTACCTGTTCCTGTTCGGTGTTTTATGTAGGACAGACGTCCAAATCATTGAGGCTTCGAATTTCCAAACACCTCATTGAGATCAGGAACAGGAGACCTACAAACGCTTTATATAAGCACTCTTTAATTGACAAAATGGTCAGGTTTACATTTACAGTTATTGAAAGGGTCCAAGGCCAATGTTTTTCTAAAGTTGGTTGGCACACGTTATTAAATAATAAAGAATCAGGTTGGATTATTCAGCTGGGGGGTTTGTTTAAACCTGGCCTTAATGAGTTGTCATAGATTTCTTAACCAACCAATGTTATTCTTGAATGCTAATAATGTTCTTTATTTAAGGGATTGTTCATTTTTGCTGTTATTAAGCACTGAGGAAGGCTGTTGTCGAAACCGGTATGCTGTTTGCTTTTGGAGCAACCCCAATAAAGGAGTTTTAAGTTATCACCCTTTTTGTGCTGGACCTTTTTTGTTTTTACAGTTATTGTTGTTGGTTTGGTCCATGCACATCCATATGTGCGGGTGTTTGTGTATGATTTTAGTCATACAGACCAACATGAACTGTGGTGCTGCTTATCCAAGGCATGTTCCAAGAGTTAATCACTGAACATCAATGGCAGAATGTGTCAGCGTGCACTTCGAGCTTCCTCCCATCATTCTCTCAGACTTACAGTGCTGTTTAGAGTAAATGAACAGCAGTGCATACAGTAGGTCAGGAAGTAGATATGATAAGCATGTAGTTTTAGCCAGAGCTATAACTGGACAGAATCAAGTTAATACACAGTCTGAAAGAGAAGAAAATGTAATATCATATATGGACTAAGACATGATCCACACAAATTCAACTTAAGTAAATGCTTCTGTAGGCAAGAAACCTACGAGTTTATGAGCCGTAGTTTGATGCTGTAACTTAGAAGGTGGCAGCAGCAGTACTGTGACCAAATAAGCAATGTCATGAGTATATGGTCATGTGAAAAGTTTATCAAACAAACAAATATTCCACCCTTTACACTAAGAAAATGTAAGATCCAAACAGGGAGAAGTCAAAGGCTACAAAACGACTTGAATAAAATGAAATTTACATATGCTGTTTAGCTGCTGAAACTACATAGATCTAACTACTGAGATTCATTGTACATGGTTGCTCTGAGAATTCTCAGGTAGTTATGATATTAGCCCTTGTTCATCCTGTGATTTCAGACAGGAGGCAGTAGAACAGCATATAGTTTTACTTTAATGTTATAACTTTGGAAACTGCAAAGCCTAGGAAGAGGCAATTTGAGTAATTAAAGAAACCTTTTTTCTTTAAAACACTGAAAGAACTGAGTTGTTAACAATATAACCTCATTGTGAGTACTTATTGACCTTTTTCCTGTAGCAGCACCTTCCGGATAATGTCATGCGGTACTCATAATGGAAACAGGAACTCTAATAAGCATGAGAACATTAGAGTGTAGAGTTCAGATCACGTCACAGGTAGAAAAGACTGTTACCCTTATCAATAGGTAGGGTGATGATACAAGAATCCTAGACTTGATCCGTAGGTTGAATTCTGAAAGGCACCACAGAAAGTGGGCAAAGTAACGGTGTTGAAGTTGCAATAAATGGCTTCAGTCTCTTAAAACCAAAAGTATTTGAGTTAAAACAATTTGTTCAACTCATATCTCATAAATGTTTGGTAAACTGAGAATGAGACACCTTTATATGGAATGTAAGTTTGCTGTCTGATGCAGAGGATTAAAGAAGTTGGTAGGAGCAAATGGGAATGAGCAGCTGGGAGCTGCCACTACTTCACCATCTTGGGAGAAGGATGCAGTCCAGCCCATTGCTGCACTGGTCCCCAGGTGAGGCACTAGAGTATTAAAGCAGCACATAGATAGGCTCATGATGCATGTCAGTGCTCAGTACTGCAGCTGGATATAGCAGGTGTGTGCTTACCCTTGGGATGGTACTGTGAGCCCTGCTTAAGGCAGCATACATGTCAGGACTACAAAGAAGGCAGGGAGTTAGAAACACCGAAAATTAATACCAGTCTGACAGACTAGATGTAAGTTTCTTTACTGGTTTGATTCTTGCCTCTAGTACTGATCCTTCATAGCTGCATGAAAGAATTAATGAACAGTAGAGAGTATTGATAGCTAGCAGGCATGGGGAAGGTATAGAAAAATACATAAATGAGATGTGCAGCCCCAGTACCACTGAGTGTCAGGGGAGGAGTACAGAGCTGCTTCCTAGGTAGGCACATACTCTGACATAATTACCATACTAGACTTCCAAATAGCAAGGTGAAAAGAGGAATGACAAAAAAAATTTCCTCCAGTCTTAACAGCTATTGATGTTATATACCAGTATTGTCCAAAAATATTAACTCTTGATATAACTGTATTGTGCAAGTTCTTTCCCATATATTTATTTGTATACAAGTATTTTCATAGGGTGGAAATGTGCACTAAACTGTTATCCATAAAACATGCCAATTGATACTACTATTAAATAGAAGAAGAAGAAGAAGAAGTTGTAATGTCCTCAAAACCTAAACTTTTTGGAAAGTTGTAAATGGTGTTTCTTACTTGAACTCCAAAGAACAAAATGAAAATAATTGAGGGGCTCTATCGAAAAGGGAAGGAACAAATTACATAAAAGTAAATGGAAATTGTGGGAACAATACATGCAGAATAGTGTTCAGGAGGAGTGAGGTTTAAGGAAAGGCAGGAATTCAGCAGTTTATATAATGCTGAACTGATGATAGTCACAAAGAAAGAAAAGATGTGATATATAATGCATGTAAATGGAAAACAATGTTATGTTTTTTTTCTGTTAATGTATGTTTGCTTATAAGTCTTAAGTAATAATTTAATAAAGGTGTTTAAAAACATGAAAATAACAATGAGCTAGACAACTCACAAGTAAAAGAATTCACACAATTTATCAGTTCTGTTATTCAAATTTCATCTGTAGCACATACTCCTTCAAGCAGAATTAGCAACCCCACCTTCTACACCTCTTTCCTACATCACCTCACATATTGAATGCTAAGTGCCAATCACCCATCAGACTTTGGCAAAGTATCAGCGAGTCACAAAAACCTGAAACAGGGCCTATCTTTTCCTCACTATTTGTTAATGATTTCCTAATACTGCTCCCACCATGCTAACCATGTCTGCAAATTATGTAATTTTGCAGTATACTGGCTCCTCTTCAAGTAAGATATAAGTATAACATCACTTATATTTTAATCAACTTTGCTAATGGATTGCAGTAAAATCGACAATACCAAAAACATATCCAGAACAGTTTATTATCACAATCTTGAAGCTCACAGTTTTGAAACCCATAATCCTGAGACTATAATATTAAAAGACCAAAATAATGACAGCCACAATATCTAAAAAGCTTGAGTACCAAATCTCCTTACCACCGTGAACCTAGGAACAAGTTCTATCATGGATCTTGAAGGGGTATGGGTCCAGGAAAGAGTGCTAACATGGGTCCTGCTGGGGGGCTCAATCAGGAGCTCTTCAGTGTTTTGATCTTTCAATATTGTGGCCTCAGGAGTGTGTGTTTCAAGACTGTGAAAATAAACCATTTAAAACAGCAGTTATACTGTTTGCTGCTCTTCGGAAACTTAGTCAGAGCCTGTCTCCCTCCCTTTATTTTGCATGTGAATGACAATAGAGTTTAGTAGGTACAGCATACAAATATTCTTGACTGCTAATGTTGAACCACTGACACTTCTTTAAGGATTGCACAGAACATACAACACACGAAGTAAGTAAGCATCTCAAGCCCAGTACTCCATTTCAAATCAACTAACAACATAAGTATGTACAGAACCGGCCATAAATGTTCTTGTACCTACATTACAATATGCATTTCCCTTTGTTACGCTTAACTCCAACCAAAACTCCTACTCAGTTCCAGTCCAAACAACAACATCTAAGTCTGTCAGTTTATCAGCCTGGCCCTTAGGACGGACCACTTCTGCACTTCCCTCCAGTGAGAAAACCGGCTTCTTGTGCTAGCTTGAACCTGCCTCCTATAGCTCCTCTTACATTCACATGCCTTGATAACAGCTACTATCCTGCACTAAAAACTAAGCTAAAATTACTTCCTCATTGAAGACTCCCTTATAATACAAATACCAGTTTCATAGGTGATTTTTTTTCCAGAATGGATGAAAATTTATACTATCTGTTTAGAGAAAAAAAATCAAATTATGTGTCAGAGACAACTATGCCTGAACATACTTCATTGATAAAAGCCAGTAAATGCTCTTTTTCTCATCATCAGTGCTAGAAGTGCGCTCAGATTTTTTTTCATTCTCCATATTTGGTCTACCCACTAGTCCTCACATCATATTATGTCTAAAAGTAAATAATTAGCAAACTCCTAGCTAAGTAAATATTTGCAAGATTTCAATTTTTTTTTTTTTTCTAAATTTTTTGGTCTCCGTCACCATCAGCTGCTCCCGATGGCCTCATCTCATTTACAGGGTCTAATAATCCAACTAGCCTTAACCAGAGTTTCTCAGATCCATGTTTGGAGCAAGTGAGGAGATCAAGATTCCCTGCAGCAGTGTCACACTGCTGCCAAGGAAGAATTTTTTTTTTATTATGCACCTACATTTCATGTCCTTGCACTCACCCTTCCCTTGTCAAGGAAGGCTGTAATGGAGCATTGCTGGTATACTGTCCCACGTCTGCAGCAACTCAGCCAGAGGCCTCACTCCTGATGACAATATCCTCCCTGTGCATCGCTGGTCTCTACCAGAAATTAACTGCAACATGTGCATGCCCCCTCCCCACCATCCTCCCCCCATGCTGTCAAACACTAATCAAACTCTGGTTGCCTGGCCCATAATCAGGGGTTTAGCCCTCTATGCCACCTGTGCAGGCTCTTTATCGCTTTCCTGGTGTTTTTGTTAATCTTATAAATGAATTAGTTTCTTCAGTGCTTTTTAGTCTGATGTATATCACATTCCTATTAGTTTGACCTTTTTTCTTTTTCCTTCTCTTAAGTACTCCTAGGATCATGGGAGATTACTAGGCTATTGACCTGGAAGTCGTTTCAATCTTAGTCATTTCATCCCAATGTAATACCACAGAAATGCTAGTCAGTACCCAAGATTGCATATACTAATGACTGGTTGTGAGAGCTATCCCCATTAAGAATTTACGTTGGACCATCCACTCGTCCAGGTTCTTCTTGAACAGTGTCATAGAGGTGCTGTGTTTCACCTAAATTGGAAGCCTATTCCAAAGACATGGCAGTCTCTGGCAGACAGATGCATGTCCACAGGCCATATATTTAGGTCCCTGGAACACGTAGCTCTAGTCCTGTATGATTTAAGGATATGCAGCAAGTTCATTACGTTTGGGTCTGAGATTGTTCTGTAAGCCAGACGTAAGTCTTCCCTAAGAAGTCTACACAATCCAGAATATAGTGACAGAGACTTTAGTCAGTCTGTGGAAGGCTTGTGCTGCAGTTCCTTGATCTTTTTTGTTAGAAACCTCTGAGTCTCTCCAATTGCAGCAGATGCTTTGTATGGTACATGCCAAATGGGGCATGATACTCAATTATGGACCGGATTAGTGCCGAGTATAGAGGGGTTGTAACCTCCTTTTCTTTCAAACCGATGCCTTTACTAATCAAGTGTGCTATGTAGAAGGCCTTCCTTACTACAGTAGACACATGTGTTTGTGTTTTTTTGGACTCCCTCAATGCAGATATAAGCTGTTCTACTACAGAAGGTGGAGCCATCAAAAATAAATGCATCACTGGGGCGGGCCAAAGATCAAAAGGAAGAATATACAGCGAAGAGAAAGCACAACCATCCTATATTTGCAAGCAAACAGCACCGGCCAGGTTAATTCATCAACCTACTAAGAATGTCTTTATAAAAAATGTTGTGAATTTGTCAAATTTTAATTAAAATGCTTGGGATGTTTCTGTTCTTAACAAGGGACTTCAGTTTATACCTATGGCTACACTACAGACAGTATTGTGGAAGCAATTGCAGACCTTAAACTATTTAATAGAGGTATTAATTTAAAAGTTCTTTTACATGATTTTGATGGTGCTAACAGTCTAATTGTAATTGGCTGTAAAAAAATCAAGCTACACCTACTAGTTTATTGTGTTTGAAGATTTATGAGAACGTGATTTACGACTGCTCTATAATAGTAAACTGAAAAAGAAACACTATAACTTGACACTGGATGAATATGCTGCATTTAAATGTTTGCAAATTTAACCTAGTATAGTTATAAAAAAGCTAACAAGGGAGGGGCTGTTGTAATTAGGAATTTAATTGAATATGTTGCTAAGATGAATGAATTTTTATCTGACGAGTCCACTTTTCTAAGGCTCAGTTTATCTGATAGTAAGAAGTTTATTATTAAAAGTTAATATGGTTATCTATGACTTACAAGTTAATGGAGACATATCCCTGCAGTTATTCAACTATTCCACTGTGCCTTGCTCCATCATCCCCATTTTATATGGCCTACCAAAAAGTCATAAATATTTATTTAATCCCACTATGAGACCGATAGTTTCAGGTAGGGGATGGATGACTGAACCCATCTCCCTATATCTTCAGTCTATATTGGGGAGTTATATGTATGCAGCTAGGAGTTTTATTAAAGACACTGAAGATTTTCTTAGTAAGTTATATAAATGGTATGGCACATATTCTGGAGGTGATTTCTTATTGGTTACCCTTGATATAAACTATTTGTTTACTGTTATCCCCAATGATTATGGGATTGAGGCTATACAATGTTTTTTTTGCATCAACATACTGATATGGGCAATGTCATGCCGCAGTGGAACGGCGGTAGCGTTGTTACCTCACAGCAAGAGGTTCTTCCGTTCAATTCTCAGCTTGGCTTGGGGAGGGCCTTCTGTGCGGAGTCTGCATGTCCTCCCCATGGTTGGATAGTGTTCGAAAGACATGCGTATGTAAATGGACGTGCCTTTGTTAAAGGTTGGGCGTTGAGCTGGCACCTCGGCATTTTGTAAATATCTACTGTTGATCATTAGCAGACTGGAGTTCTGCTGTGGCAACCCCTTACCAGGAAAAAGCCAAAAGACAAATAACAATATACTGATATGGACAATGGGCAAATTGAGAACATATGCCTATTACTTGACACTGCTTTGAATAATAACATCTTTATTTTTAATGATCAGTTATATCTTCAAAAATCAGGTATGCCAAACTGCTACCCTGACCTAGTCCTTAATCAATGGGAAAAGGAGACGATATGGGTTATGTAGGTAGGGTGTATTAACAAAAAATACACTTTAGGCTCTATACAATGTTGTTGTTGTCTTTTGCCTTTTCCCGGTTGGGGGTCGTCACAGCAGAACTCCAGTCCGCTAATGATTGGCAGTAGATTTTCACGAACGCTGAGGTGCCAGCTCGACATTCAACCTTCAACGAAGGCACGCCCATTTACGCATGTCTTTCGAATGACCAGCAAACTGCGGGGAGGACATGCAGACTCCACACAGAAGGTACTCCCTGCACTCCAGCTGAGAATCAAACAGGAGAACCTCTTGCTGTGAGGCAACAATTCTACTGCTGCACCACCGCGGCTCTATACAATATTTTTGTATATTCACAGTTTTAAATATATATATATATATATATATATATATATATATATATATATATACACACACACACACACACACACACACACCTGAGTGTGTTGTCCTTAGCATGAGACATTAAACCAAGGCTCCATCTGCTTGAGTTGGTGGTAGGTCAGGTGGATGTAAAAGATACCACAGCACCTATCAAAAAGAGTAGGGGAAGTTCCCCGATTCCCTGACCAAATTTCCCCTTGTAGTACAAATACCTCCTTGGGTCTTCCCTGAAAAGAGGCTACTAGCCCTGCGAGACTAATCCACTTAAAGGATACATAAAATAAATTATAAATGCCTTCTATTGTACTATTGCTCTAATGCGTTAAGGTCATGACTGAAACGGTTCATTTCACCAGTTCACCCACCTGGTTATCAAATAATAAATAAATAAGTGAAGTGGGAGTGGGTACTAATGATAACATTTTAGTTTGCAATGAAAACTTGGTTATTGTGGTTGAATGTGTGTGTGTTTGCGCACATGCTTGTGAGTTAGGATTAGAATAAGGGCTAGGGAAGGGGATAGATGTGTTGGTATGCTTGGGTACTGCCATGCTTGATATGTAAGTGTAAGTGTATGTGTATCTTGGTCAGTGGTTCTGTTACAGAAAGGGTGTTTAGTACCTTAATGTATAGGGTTAGGGCAGTGTTAGGGTTAGAACACATGAGTAAGATGGTGCAGGGGGCTTCACCATTGGTATTGCTGGTGTCATCAGCTGTTATAAGTAAATGTGCTTATGGTTGTGGAACATTTCCTCACAGCCTTTGTTGTAGACAAAAAAAAAACAAACATGGTGTACATCGTTAACTACCTCTCTTTAGATAGTGATCCACTTATTGGAGGACTTATTTTATGTGAGTGCAACTTCTTTATGAAGAGGATAGACAATAACTACTAATTTGTCATGCTCAAGTGAACACCTGATACTAAAACAAAACATGTAAAACTTATGATCTGAATAAAGTGAACAAGTAAAAGGATATGCATATAGCCCTTAATCAGAGTGTATTCACTAATAAACATAACTCAGAAGTATGGCTTCGCTGTAAAATACAAAGATTAATATTTTAGGGTTATGCACTGCCCAGAAAACAAGTACTACTTTGGCATGCTCAAGGATAATGGTTTGGAAGAAGTGATACAATGCTATAATGTAACAAATAAAGAGGGTATCAGTGCAACACCAAAAGTTAGAAAATGCAAAGTAAGACAGAAGACATTTGTGACTCAGTAAAAAAAAAAAAAAACACTCGTACAAGACAGTGCTGCATAGTAAGGGAAGAAATAAGGAATTACAATATATAAGTGAAATACTTCTGAGTGAATACATAACATTTCTATTTATGCAGCATTCAGGGTTAAAAAACACACATCTACCCACTGTATATACTAGCGGAATTAGCCTACATTTTCATTCCGTACAACTTCTTTGAAGTAACAAGTGATAAAGCAAGTGATGGGTCTGTCCATACTTGTACGGCTATAACTTTTGCATCCTTAACAAAAGTCTGCTACATATGCAGTGTAAAGTAACAGCAGAAACAGTTAGTAAAGGAGGTGTGGGACAAAAAAAACGTACATTAAATCTGAGGAGGATTGCCTACAGAGTTTGAAAAAAGTCTGGACTGAGAAAATATGGATGAATAGGGATTTTTTTTCTGTTTAAGATAGACAGTGGAGCACAGTGTAACATTTTCTGAGTCTACATCCAGAATGTTATCTCTGAACTGCAAGCCAAGTAAATCTACATGACTATTGTTAACATTCTGGACACAAATTAAAGTCTCCAAATGTAATCTGGTTGAACTGCAAGTAAAAAAAAAAGCTGTTTGAAGTCACAGCTCTGCAATCTCTGATGAAGTAACCATGTATATCGGGTAAAGATACTTGTGTGTTTGAGGACGTGAATGAGAGTATTTAGGCAACAGAGTTGGAATGTATGGCTAAAAGCACACAATCAAAATTTGCACTATTTGCCTACAAAAATGCAGAATACTTTTTGTAATACACTTCATTAAGGATATGTGAGAGGACAAGCCACATGTTTGCAAAGGCTGAAACAATCAAATACTCTTGTCTCTTCAAATATTTGAATAGTGCTAAGGCAAAGCCAGTACATACTGCATGATTCAACCATCAAAGCAACTGCACTGAATAAAAGCCAACATTTTCAAGAA